>NC_048301.1:66472561-66659581 GCF_013100865.1 Trachemys scripta elegans | reverse complement strand
CCGCCGCGGCTCCGCTGGTGGCTGGAGCCCCGGGAGGAGGGCGGAGAGCCCGGCCGGCGCTCCGCTCTCCCTGGCGTCCAGAGCGCTGGGGGGAGGGCGGCGAGCCGGCCGTGGCTCCGCTGGCGGCCGGAGCCCCCGGAGGAGGGAGGAGAGCTCAGCCGGGGCTCCGCTCTCCCCGGCGGCCAGAGCGCCGGGACGAGGGCGGAGAGCCCAGCCGGGGCTCCGCTCTCCCCGGTGGCCAGAGCGCCGGGGGGAGGGCAGTGAGCCTGCCGTGGCTCCGCTATTGGCCGCAGCCCCAGGAGGAGGGCGGCGAGCCGGCCGGGGCTCCGCTCTCCCCGGCGGCCAGAGCGCCAGGACGAGGGCGGAGAGCCCGGCTGGGGCTCCGCTCTCCCTGGCGGCCAGAGTGCCAGGACGAGGGCGGAGAGCCCGGCTGCGGCTCCACTCTCCCCGGCGATCGGAGCACCGGGGGAGGGCGGCGAGCCCGCTGCAGCTCAGCTCTCCCCGGCGGCCGGAGCACCGCACCGCGCCGCCCCCTCCAGGTGCCGCCCCAAGCACAAGCTTGGTGGGCTGGTGCCTGGAGCCAGCCCTGCCAAGGGACATAACTAATTGTTTAAAAAAATCAAAATGGTCCTTTACCCTGTCTTGAACCCCTTTATTAGTCTGACACACACCCCTCCCCCCATTCCTCCCCCTGCTTAAGCAACCACAGCTTTAGTGGGATTGAAGCACCAATTCTTGTTATGCCTTAGCACAAGAGCCCTTTTAAGAAAATGTTAATGTGCAGACATGTTTTCTAGTTTGAATTGATCAAGAGATAGAATCTTTTTATTCCCCTTTGATTCGAAAATTGCTTTGAGTAGTCTATTCCATTCAGGGATTGCTTTAACTCTCACCCAGATATATATTCACAGGGGCAGGCACACACACTCTTAATTCTTTCATTCTGCACTGTAATTACGCTTACATCACATTGTGCATTTCCTGGGGGATTCCTATCACTGGAAAATGTACAGGAAAAAATAGGTCAGGGACCAAGAGGGCTTTCTTTTCATATAAAACTGGATGATTAATCCTTGATGGAGAAAAAAGTGTTCCCAAGCTTCTGAAGGTGGGAAATAAGGTGCCCCATGTGGTGCTGCCTTTGAGGAGCAATCCACTAAGACATCCCCTTGTGGTGTTGTCTCTGGTCCTGGATGATACCCTGAAGGCTCCCCATGTGATGCTGTCCATGGTAATGATGCAGAATCAACCAGTCCATTGATGTGGATGCTGTCCATGGTGTTAATTATGGTTTCCCCCCCCCAGCTTGCTGGGCTAACAAAATGAAAGTGGAGACTGGCACTAGGATGAAGGTGGGGATGATTATTCATGAATTTATCTTCAAATGCTGCATTGTGATTGGACCTGGCCATGGTTGTTTGCTTTCCCACTGACTTCCACGTGATAGGTTTTTGTTCACATGGCTGTTTGGGGTGGAACTTCCTTTCATGCGACTTTTGGGATTCATGTGCAAACGCACATATTCAGGATGGAAGTGTTCTACTGGCCAATCTCTGTATACTGGCTTCACATGTTTGGGAGCAAGGGTGTAAGGAGGCCCGGATAGAGTAGGAGAGCCTCGTGAAAAAACGGTTACGCATCTTCTCGTAACCGTTGTTCTTTGAGGTGTGTTGTTCGTGTCCATTCCAAGCAGGTGTGTGCATGTGCACGGTAGCCGGAAGATTTTTCCCATAGCAGCCTCCATCAGGTTGGTCTGGGCGCCCCCTGAAGTCGCATCTTTATGGCACTCAATATAGAGCCCTACCGTCCCGCTGCCCCCTCAGTTCCCTCTTGCTGGCTACTCTGACAGAGGGGTAGGAGGGTGGGTATTGGAATGGACATGAACAACACATATCGAAGAACAACAGTTAAGAGAAGGTGAGTAATCCTTTTTTCTTCTAAGAGTGCTTGTTCATGTCCATTCCAATCAGGTGACTCATAAGCCCAAGTTCAGGAGGTGGGGTCGGAGTTGTCTACTGATTGGAGCACAGCTCTTCCAAAGGCTGCATTGTCCCTGGCCTGCTGGGTGATTGCCTAGTGCATGGTGAAAGTGCATATGGAGGACCACATCGCTGCTCTGCAGATTTCCTGGGTGGGAACCTGCACCAGGAACGCCGTTGAAGAGGTCTGAGCCCTGGTGGAGTGCACAGTGATCGGAGGAGCAGGCACCCCTGCCAGGTTGTAGCACTCACAGATGCAGGACGTGATCCATGACAAAATCAGTTGAGAAGAGACAGGAAGACCTTTCATTCATCCACCACTGCCATGAATAACTTGTCAGACTTTCAGAATGGTTTCATTCTCTCAATGTAGAAGGCTAGCGCTCTGCGGACATCCACTGGGTGAAGCCTCTGCTCCCTGCTGCTCGAGTGCTGCTTAGGATAGAACACTGGGAGGTAGACGTCCTGGTTGGTGTGAAACTGGGAGACAACCTTCCGGAGGAAAGCCAGATGAGGCCTGAGCTGGACCTTGTCCTTATGGAACACAGTGTAAGGGGGCTCTGATGTCAGGGCCTTGAGCTCAGAATCCCTCCTGGCCGAGGTTATCGCTACCAGAAACGCCACCTTGTATGAGAGATAGAGTAGGGAGCATGTTGCCAAAGGTTCAATGGGCGATCCCATGAGTCTGGAAAGAGTCAGATTGAGGTCCCAAGCCGGGACAGGCTGCCGGATGTGCGGGTATAGCCTGTTGAGACTTTTAAGGAAACGGCTGACCATAGGGCTAGCAAAGACCGAGCGGCCCTCTCCACCTGGATGAAAGGCAGAGATGGCGGCCAAGTGAACCCTTGACATCACCAAACTGATGACATGGACAGCCCCTGCTGTTTGAGATGGAGAAGATAGTCTAAGATAAGTGGCACAGAGGTGAGTGTCGGGGACGAATGATGCTGCACGGACCAGATTGAAAATCTTTTCCACCTAGCAAGGTAGGTAGCCTTGGTGGAGGGTTTTCTACTGCCCAGGAGGACTTGTCTAACTGAGACAGAGCAGGAGATCTCCATCAGGTTCAGCCATGAGCTTCCACGCCGTGAGGTGCAGCGACTCAAGGTTCGGATGCTGGAGCTATCAATATCACTGAAGCTTATTCCCTCCATATCTTGACGAGCATCTTGTGAACAAGAGGGATAGGCAGAAACGCGTAGAGGAGATGGCCTCCCCATGGGAGGAGGAACAGGTCCGCAATGGAGCCCAGTCCAGTGATGATGCATCCGTCACTAGGGAGAGAGACGGCTGAGGTCTGGAGAAGGGGACCCCTGCACATACTACCTGTGGGTCGAGCCACCAAAGGAGGGAGTCGAGAACCTGGCAGGGCAGGGTCATGACCCTGTCCAAATTGTCCCGGGCTGGCCGATACACCAACGCTAGCCATAACGGAAGAGGCTGAAGCCTGAGTCTGGCATGTTGCACAATGCAGGTACAGGCTGCCATGTGTCCTAGAAGTTTCAGGCAATTCCTTGCTGTGGTGGTGGGGAACTGCCTGAGACCTCGTATGATGTTGCCCAGGGACCGAAACCTTGCTTCCAGGATGTATGCCCTGGCTTGTGTCGAGTCAAGTACTGCCGCTATAAACTCTATCCTCTGAACCGGGAACAGCATTGATTTCCCCTCGTTCAGAAGAAGGCCCAGTTTGTTGAACGTCGATCTTATGAAGTCGACTTGTGTCTCCACTTGAGACCTGGAGTGGCCCCTGATGAGCCAGTTGTCGAGGTGCGGGAACACCTGTATCTGCCGTCTGCGCAGGAACGCAGCCACGACTGCCATGCACTTGGTGAACACTCAAGGAGCCACTGACAGGCTGAAGGGGAGGACTGTGAACTGGTAATGGGTGTTGTTCACCACAAACCTGAGGTATTTTCTGTGGGACAGAATTATTGCTATGTGAAAGTATGCGTCCTTCAAGTCGAGGGTAGCATACCAGTCTCCTGGATCCAATCAAGGGATGATGGAGACCAAAGAGACCATGTGAAACTTGAGCTTCTTCACAAACTTGTTGAGTTCTCGCAGTCTAGGATGGGCCTGAGTCCACCTTTGGCTTTCAGAATTAGGAAATACCAAGAATAGAAACTCTTGCCCTTCTGCTCCCGAGGAACCTCTTCCACTGCCCCTAGCAAAAGGAGTGAGTGCACCTCCTGTATAAGGAGTTGCTCGTGAAAGGGGTCCCTGAAGAGGGACAGAGAAGTGGGGGTAGAAGGGTGGGAAGGCACAGAATTTGATGGAGTATCCCCTCTCTACCATGCGGAGCACCCAGCGGTCTGAAGTGATATGGGATTATGCCCGGCAGAAAGGGGACAGTCAGGATGAAAAGGTAAGGCAGGGCAGATCCAGTTCTTGTTCTGGTGTGCTGTCCTCGATCACACCTTCAAAAGGTTGGTTTGGGGCTGGAAGGTGGTTTCGGTTGGCCAGAGCCCTGTCCTGAGGACAGGTGTGGCCTTTTTCTGCTGCTCCTATTCCTCCTCTGGGAAACGTCCTGTCGGTTCTGTTGGTAGAACTGTGGAGGAGGCTGAGGTCTGAAAGGCTTCCGCTGCGTGGCAGGAGTGTGTAGGCCCAAGGATTTGAGGGTGTCTCTAGAGTCTTTTAGGCTGTGTAGCCTTTTATCTGTCTTCTCCGAAAACAGAGTCAAACCCTCAAAGGGGAGGTCCTGTATGGTCTGCTGGACCTCATACAGGAAACCAGAAACTGGAGCCCCTTCTCCTGCCACCCCCGTAGACATGACTCTCGTGGCTGTGTCAGTACCGTCCAGCACAGACTGGAGGGAAGCTCGGGAGATTAGCTTGCCCTCCTCAATCAAGGCTGAAAACTCAGCATGGGAGTCTAGGGGGAGCAGTTCCGCAAATTTTGCCATTGCGCCGAGGTATTATAAGAGTACTGGCTGACAATGGCCTGTTGGTTGGAAATTTGGAGCTGCAATCCACCCATGGAATAGATCTTCCTCCCGAAAAGGTCAAGTTTTTTAGCCTCCCTGTTTTTGGGGGAGGGGCCTTGGAAACCTTGCTGCTCGCGCTGATTAGCAGCGTCCACAACAAGGGAATTAGGTTGCAGGTGGGAATAAATATGTTCATAACCTTTAGAGGGCACAAAATATTGCCGTTCATTGCGCTTGACAGTGAGTGGGAATGAGGCTGGGGTCTGCCACAGGGTTTTGTTGGTGTCTGCAATAGTTTTTATGAGCGGCAAGGCAATACGGGAAGGTCCAGAGGGCGCAAGGATATCCACCATAGGATCGGAGTCCTCTACTACCTCCTCTGCCTTGATGCCCAGACTCTGGGCAACCTGGCGCAGCAACTGCTGCAACACCCAATTGTCTTTGAGCGCCAGGGCTATGGCGGTGCCAGCCAGCACCTTGTCCGGCAATGATGAGGAGGAAACCCCAAAGAACAGTGGCTGTTCCCTGCCATCGGCGCCCAAGGGATCCCATGACTCTTGGGGATACCGGATAGGCGCCGACGCGGACGGTGCTGTACTTAGAGCTGGGGCTATTGGCACCAAACTCGGTGCCGATGTCAGCATCAGAGCCGCCGCTCGTGGCAGTGTTGGTGCTGGAGCTGCCGTCGGGGCCAGGGCTGCTATCAGTGCCACTGTTGGCATAGGAGCTGCTGTCAAGGCCAGTGCCGGTAATAGCGGCACCGCCTATGCTGGCACCTAAGCCAATGTCGGCAACAAAGCTGCAGCTGCTGCTGAAGTTGGTCCTGAAGTTGGGCTGGCGACGGTGCTGCAGCTGATAGTGTTGACACCGGTGGCGCTAGTTCAGTGGCTGGTTGCTCAGCCAGTGGGATAAAGGTGGCCAAAGCCATCGAAGTCACCACTGAGCAGGACCCTTGACTCCTTCCCTGCCTCTGGTGAAAGGCCCCAGGAGTCCAGAAGGGCCACTGCAAGGGGTTCTGCCACTGCGGTGGCCATGGCACTGGGTAAGCCCGTCTCTCCCGCCGTGACCTGGACCTCCTGCTTCTGCTCTTATCAGAGCAGTAGGAGTCTGATTCTGACTCGGAGGTCTCCAAAAAGGAAGACCACGGAGGAGCTGTGCTTTGGGTCACTGAACGTCGGGCACTCGGGGACCGACTGGGTTCTCTCCCTGGAGGTGTCAATGTCGGGAGTGCCATGGAGAAGGGGAACGCCAGGACATCATTGCTGGCTTTCCTCTTGACTGCACCTGCCGTGGTGGTGCTGACGGGGTCAGAGCCTCCTCTATCCTAAGGGGTGAGAACAGCGGCATGAGGCGCAGCAAGTTTTGAGCCACCTCAAATGCCTTCAGTGTCAAGGGGAGCGGCAGCCATCCACTCCTTAGAATTGCCTGGGGGAGAATGCTCCCTCTTCAGCTTCTTCTTCTTCTGAGGCACCTAGACACCGATTGGCCACAGGAGGAGCCATGCAGGCACCGAGCATCTCGGGAGGAGACCTTTCTCGGCACCGGTTCCCAAGATGATGGTGCCAATGAGGATGTGCTGCGTGCGGGGGCCTCTGACCCCGGGTCTG
Source organism: Trachemys scripta elegans (assembly GCF_013100865.1). Taxonomy (NCBI): domain Eukaryota; kingdom Metazoa; phylum Chordata; order Testudines; family Emydidae; genus Trachemys; species Trachemys scripta. Next base: position 66,653,072 of record NC_048301.1, on the reverse strand, counting down.
AGTGGGGGTGAAGAGCTGCCTCCATTAGGAGAACCTTAAGCCACTCTTCCCTTTTTTTAATAGTTCTGGGACAGAACTTGCAGCAGATCCTACAGTGGTCCTTTTGGTGACCTTCCCCTAGGCACCTTAAACAAGAAGCGTGGGGGGGGTCACTCTTTGGCATGCGCTTACCGCAGACCTCACAGGTTTTAAACCTCGGGGACTGCGGCATACTCCAGTTCCGGGGAGTCGGAAGGGGGGGACGACCCCCAACTAACTCTAAACTAACTAAAACTATTATACTATACTAACTGATTAAGAACTACACCTCTACCCCGATATAACGCTGTCCTCGGGAGCCAAAAAATCTTACCGCGTTATAGGTGAAACCGCGTTATATCGAACTTGCTTTGATCCGCCAGAGTGCACAGCCCCGCCCCCCCGGAGCACTGCTTTACTGCGTTATATCCGAATTCATGTTATACCGGGTTGCGTTTTATCGGGGTAGAGGTGTATGTACAATAATGAAGATAAAGACACCTGCTAAGCAAGGACTATCGGACGTTCCAGCTAACCGTCACTGGCGGTAAGAAGGAACTGAGGAGCTGGCGGGTTGGCAGGGCTCTATTATTGAGCGCCATGAAGGTGCGACTCCAGGGGGTGCCAAGGCCGACCGGATGGACACTGCAATGGGAAAAATCTTCCGGCTACCGTGCCATGCGCACGCGCACACACCTGATTGGAATGGACACGAACAAGCACTTGAAGAAGAAAAATCACTGACTTTCTCAAATATAAATAATAGAATATTGGCATGATGCGGAAAAGGGAAGACCGGGGAGAGGCATGGAGATGCTTGAAAAACAACAGTCCCTTGCCTGCAGACACTTGGCACATGTTCTATCTTCAGAAGCTGTCTGCAGTGTGGCTAGGCCCTCAGGATCAAGTCCCATGGGAAACCACCTCTACCAATTCCACAGGCTTATTTATAAGATCCTGCAGCCATGTGGTCACCTGACAGTATGACACTGAATGGCTGCTGACAGTAGGCCCATCAAGCCCACTGCCATTGACAGGCTGAAACGGAGAGCCAGCAAACAGCTGGGCCAGTGACTAGGGCAGAGTTGGTGAACTAGCTGCAGCAGCAATGTGGTGATGGTGGGTCCCTTGCTGCTACTTCAGCATTTGAACTTAGGATGGCACAAGCCCATGATGTGGTTTGCTGTGGAAAAGCTGCTCTTGGTGAGTGGGTATGTGCCCTGTATAGGAGAGAGCAGGAACCTGCAGAAGGGTGGGCGAAACCAGCAGAGGGGCCAAGAGATGCTGCAGGAACAGCAACAGCAAAGCAGGCGGGATAGAGGCTTAGGCTGGAGATGTACCAGCAGCAAGCGATTGAACAGTCAGAGGAAGCCAACCAGAATTGGCATCCAGTGTCAGAGGCCAGAAATGATTATCTGAATGCTAGCACAGAGGATGTGCCTGCTCTGAGTTCCTGAGCCGCTCATGAGGTGGACACTGCTGCTTCTGGCCAACAGGTACCAGTGCTGCTGCCAGGTGGATACTACTGCTGCTGCTCCCTGCGGTTAGGTCAGCAGCATCAACAACCTTCTGCTCATTGGGCTGCTGAAATGGGTACTGTTGCTTCTCCTGTTGACAGCCAGTGTAGGATTCTCCCTCTGATGCCTGGGCTGCGGAGATGACTACTAGTGCAAGTCAACAGGAGTCTCCCGATGATGTTGGGGCTGCTGGAGGGAATGTTCCTACATCTCCTCTGCTAATGAGTTGCATCCTTCTGATCTGCAGGCTGGAGCTGAGAGCCTTCTCCAGACTTTGGAGGCTGCTCTGACTAATGGACACATCCCACTGTTATTATTTGACGAGTTTCAAGGAATTTCATAAAACAACCAATCAACCAACCACCCTCAAACAAGTAAATCTGGAGATCTACAAAACGGTGCAGCTGACACCAGCGTCATCCCCACTGACAAGCCTCATCTCATCAACAAGGGGCGTCAGGATATCTCTCAAGAGTCCTTGCAAGTGGCAACTTCGACCACACAAATTTCAGACTGCTGACTTTCTGAGACTGAGTGGGAGGGCTCTAAGAAGTGGGAAGATACAACACAGAGGAGTCTTGCTCTGGCCAAGCACTGAGGCAGGAATTACTCAGGGATTCTTGTACAGTTTATAAACACCCCAGGTAATGTCAGAGACAATGAGGGTTTATGAATCCTGTACAGATTCCAGCAGATCTCCTATTCCTCACAAGAAGTCATATAGGAATTATAAACTCAGCATGGACTCTTTTTATAAACCTTGCCTGGACTCACAAACCCTGCCAGATTGATTGCAAATGTTATAAACCCTACAAGGCCTGCAGAGTTTATGAAATACACAAGGAATCCTAAGGCAGTTGATACTACATTAATCCATCGTAAAAGCAGACACAAATACATCCATCTTTTGAAATCAATAATGTACTTCAAAATGTCGCAGCAGACCTCTCAAGCTCTACAGTTGGCAATCCTCTTTTCAGCTGATCGAAATAAGTTGGTAAACTGCACAGAGCAACAGAGACTGCAGCAACTGGCAAAAAAACAGCAGTAACAAGGCACAGTGGAGCTCAGAGACAAGGTGCTGGGAGCCAATGGGCACAGGACAGGTTACCATGTGAGGGGAGAGGATACCAAAGGGCACAGAGTGGCAGAAGCAGGAGTGCAGTTAGGTTAGGGTAGCAGCACCAGAGGACATTGCCCTGCCTTTTGGCCCTTTGCTACATGTCCTATTGCACATTTTGTTTATAGGAAATTAAGAGGCTCATGTCACAGAACAATTAGTAGAAAATGTTTGGAAATGAAAGCATCAAAGGAAATTCCTAGATGATTCACGATATGTCTCAATAAGTGAAGGGGAAAAGAAAGCCTCAAATATGTATTTAAAAAACCAACCAAACACTGGAAAGCCAGTGAAATTCTAAGTTAAGTTTAAACTTCAAAAAATCCTCAAAGTACTGAAAGTGCAGAGCTGGAGGACCCCAAACAATCTTAACTCTGCCTCTGTATTGCCACCAGTTCTCCATGCTAATTTAAGTGGCAATCTTATGTCTGGACACTTGATATCTACAATGTTGACAGTATGAGTCACATGTATCAACTGAATGGTATCATACTCACCATATGTCTGTAAGTGACACCCAAACATATTCTGTGGGTGCCACCTACACGACCAATTCACTGTCTGGTAGCAAGACTGAAAAACCAACATTTCTAGGCACTAAATCCAAGAGTTATAGCATGCTCATCACCATGGTAGCTGAGCCACCTTCAAGTCTCAGATTTTTTAAAACAAATTATTGCTTTGTTTTTTCATTCTCCCTCCTATTTGTTTGTTTTATTTATTGTGGAAAATCTAAGTAAATTAAGCGAGTTTTGTGATTTGTTCTGTGGGTGATGAGGGCCATGGTCATTCTGCTGTTAGATCCATAATTGACGGGCAGCTGGGAAGAACATTCTGTCTCCTACACTCATGTGTCTCACAGTTGTATTGTTCTGCTGTAATATCATTGTTAATGGCAGTCGTGGTCATGTGGAGAGAGCCAGATCCTCAGGTAACCTTGGCCAATCCCCTGGAGGGCTTTGGAAATCAGGACTAAAAACCTTGATTTTGATTCTGTGTTCCACAGGAGGCAATGCACACAGTGGAGCACTGAGTGTTGTGCGCTCAGTGGACTGTGTTGCTGAGTGTGTGGGCCACCTGTAGATGGAAGAGGGCATTGTTATAAGTTGCAACCATTTAGACATCTAGAAACAGAGAAGAGGCCAAAAAGGCCTGGTCTTTCTTGATGAGTGCAATTCACTTCTACTGTGCTTCCTGCTAGCCATCACCATAACCTCCATCTTCTCCACGCTGAGTTTCAACCAACTATTCTTCATCCAGGGGTCGATGACTCCATGGTATCTGGGAGATGGTGCTGATAGTGTTGTATATTAAAGAAATGTAGAACTAGGCATCATCTGCATATAGTTGTCACCTGAGACTGTGCTATTATATGATCTCTTCCTGCAGCTTCATGCACCCTTCATGCCAAATCAGATGGAGGAGAAGACTGAAACTTTTGGGACTCCACAGATGAGGGCAGAGAGTAGTTGCTTATCCTGATTCTTGAGTGTTCAGTTTGAGAAGAAGGGTTGGTGTCATCTCAGAGATACCTGTCCACCCAGGCTAAGTAATTGGCACAGACTAGGAGTCTCAAATGCCGTGCCAAGATCCAGCGGTATGAATATGCCATTTGTCCATGGAAAAGAGGCCGTCTTGCCCATTATGCCTAATATACACAAAAAGGACTTAACCAACACACATCTCACCTTCTCAGGAGTTGTCTCCTCTATGGGGGATGCAGCAGGGGTCGATTTAACAGGTCTAGTGACGACCCGCTAAAACGATGGCAGAGCGCTCTCCGGTTGACCCCAGTACTCCAGCTCTCCGAGAAGAGTAAGGGAAGTCAACTGGAGAGCGTCTCCTGTCAACTCAGCACAGAGAAGACACTGAGGTAAGTCGACCTAAGCTACGTCAATTCCAGCTACATTATTCACGTAGCTGGAGTAGCGTAACTTAGGTCGACTTACCCCAGTAGTGAAGACAAGCCCTCTGTCTCTCCCATCTCAGTGATTCTCTGATAAGCCTCCCAACCTGTGTCTTCACTGTGAGGCAGAAAACTATTATTATCCCTACATTACAGATGTGGGATCTGAGCAAGGAGGAGAATTTCTCAAGGCCAAAGAGCAAATAAACAGTAGAGCTGGGCATAGATCCCAGTTGTTCTGGCTCCCTGTCCTTTGTTCTAAGCAGTACGTGCTATATTGGCAGGAAATACCAAAGTTAAATTTAAGTCTGGGTTGACCTAAAATACAGGTCCTTGAACCCAGAGGAGTATTCCCTGCAGGGGGTGTATGTCCTGCTGCAGTGTCCAAGAGCTCATTGGATAAATTTGGGATGCCTTCAGGAGGAGGTATATGGTCAAATGCTCCTACCTTCATGTGCCTCTCTACATCTGAGTGCATAAAACTCTCCCCTCCCCTCCTCAGCAGAAAAATAACAAGAGCTATGATAGTTTTTTTTAAAGAAAGACCATTTTTAATTTGGCAGGTCAAGTCTGTCAAGGTGAACGCTGCCAAACAGCAGCTTAATTATTAACCAGTCCTGATTTCTGTTTGTATCAGCCTCAACACGCAGCTTTCAATGTGGATTGCACCCTGGACTCCTGGCTGTCAACTCCAATTAGCCTGATAAGGTCGGGAGACACCAGGCAAGAAAAGGAGCCTGGCAATTCTTCCTGGGTTCCCTCCTCTGTCTCTTAGAGATGGGTAAGGCTGGAGGAAAGGCTTCCTCCTAACTCCCTCTAGTCTAAACATAAGCGAATGCGAACATTATTCCTATTATTTAACATGCAGATTGTGGGAGCACATACAGGTCTCAACCAAGTTAGGCCCTGTTGTGCTAGGTGCTGTACAAACATACGACAATCCTTGCCCCAAAGAGCCCAGAGTCTAAAAGACAAGATCTAACAGGTGGGGAGGGTGGAAGTGATGGGGATGTGAACAATTCCCAGGCAGTCAGTGTTAATGATGACAGCTCACGTGAATGGCAATGCAGACTTATGGATAGACTGTTTCCTGATTCAGGGTCACAATCTGCCCACATGGCCTTACCACGGGACAAAATGCTTTGTAATGGTAAGTGACAAAGAGTTTCACTAAACACCCCAAAACCTTATGCAGAATTATTCAGTATGCTAAACCAGTCTGGAAATGTCAGGCTCTCTCCGCGGAGGAAGGTGAGACCGTGTTGCAGGGAGTCAGTTCTCTGAGGCCTCCTCTTCCTGGCTCTGCCACTGACTCGCTCTGTCACGTTAATGCTCCAGCCCTCAGTTTCCCTACCCGCACCATGGAACCCGACAGGGGCATCCTGTGGGTTAAGTCACTAATATTTGGGAAGTGCTTTGAGATCAGTCCATGGACAGCACTATAGCAGTGTCAAGCATGCTTAGTGTGAGATTGCAGCATTTGAGGCTGGAAATACTGGGAACACAACCCTTCTAGGCACTTCTAGTACTAGCCAGAACTGGGAAGGACAGAGACATCTGTGGAAACGGGGTTGCCTGCAATAGCAGGGGACAGGACTCATTGATTCTCAGGTGCCTACCAATCCAATGTCCCAATAACACTCATTTAGAATAAAAACAGGTTCTCCAAAATATGTGGAGACCCCCACAGGGGAAAGAGGTTGGATGAAGCTGGGCTACATTCATGACGTTTACCCCTCGCTAATCAGCTGGGCATCGCCTGGGAGTTGTCTAATTCACAGGGATTTTAGGGGTTGAGGATGCTAACTGGGGAAGACGGAAGATTTCCAGCTGCTGTGAAATAAATGCAAATGACGAGTCTTAGAAACAGCAGTTCAAGGCACTTTGTCTCTTTTTGGCTGCAAACACCCTCACCTGCCTGACCTACCCGTACAATGTGACCCAGCTGCCCCTGCCATCGCTTCTCAACATCGTCCCTGGGTAGGAAGGAGGTGGGGTGCACTGGGAGCTCAAACTAGGGGTGAGGAAGAAGCAAAAATGGTTCAGAGAGAGAGAGATGGGGTGCATGGCCAATCCATCCTGGGCAGGGAGGATGAGGCGCTTGACTCAAGGGAATTGGAGGACACATCGAGGTAATAGGAGTGCGGTTCACATTGGGTGAGGGGCAGGGAGGCAGAGCAGCTGTCGTGCAAAGACAAAGAGGTGATACCGAACAGAGACGTAGTAATCTCAGTCCTGCAGGACAGCACTCTAAGGCTTTCCGTGTATCTGTTGCCAGTGTGAAGCACAATGCGTATCCCACTTGGCTGTGCACCAGCTAGTGTCAAGGAATAAAGTGACACTGCAGGAGACTCACAGCAGCCCTTCCCCCAACCTGCTCTCTCAAATGCTTGTCACCTATAGGGGAAACCTGAGAGAACCTGGCTGGGTCAGCATCAGCCTGCGCATGCAAGGGAGTCTCCTCCATCTCATGTCCCAGCAGCACTCACTTCCTTCTAGCAAGTGTAGCTCTTTAACAGAACTGCCAAGAGGCTTTTCCTTTTGCTGTTTTTATTCTAAGAGCCACATTCTACCCCCACCCTCCTGTGTCCCGGGCACGGGCCCTTCCTATGGCCCAGGAGCACAGGTTAGTGTAGCTATGCTGGAGGGTGACGGGACACAATCCTTCACCTAACGACACAGATTAGCTGCTGGGCTGTGGCTCCACTGGCCCCTGTCCAGGGCACAGCAGGGTGTGACGAAGTGGGGGGTTTTCTTGTTTTCGGTGGGGTTTCAATGGTTGGCACGCGGAGGAGGTGGGACTCAGTTTCCCTGGGTGTTAGTGGTTTAATGAGGTGAGGGGAGAGGGAGTTTGTTTTGCAGAGGACCAGAGAGAGGACTTGGGGACCCAGCCGATGGCCTGGAGGATGGATACCCCAGCGACCGGTGACCTGGGGACCCGGAGGCCCAGCTGAGGAGACGCAGCTGGTTCTGGCCAGTGGGCGGACAATGGGCTGCAGAGTGAGGACCCAGTGACCCAACCAGCCGGTTCCAGCCAGAGGACAGAAGCGAGGAGAGGAGGCCCCGGTTTACGACCCTGTTTACCTGGAGAGAAGACAATGGACAGAGGCGGGGCCTGGGGCCGGTGATCTCAGATGCCCAGCTGGGAAGCAAGGGGGCTCTGGGCTGGAGAGGGGGAGCAGGCAGAGCCCACCTGGATGCAGAGAGACTGGGATGTGCTGGGCTGAGGGAGGCCAGGCCTGAGGCCCTGAGAGTTTCCTGTGCTGTGTTCAACTCTCAATAATCCCTCCTGTTTTATGCTGGCTGAGAGTCACTCCGGTCTAGAGAACAGGGTGGCATCAACCCCTTTGGGGGTGAAGGCCTGGGGGATCCAGAGCAAGTGGACTCCCTGAGGGGGCCCACGGCAGAGACAGACGTGCTGAGGCTCCGAGAGGTGCGGCTCCAGGAGGTGGAGGGGCCTGACCCCGGGAGAGAGTGGACCCCCGCGAAGGGCTGTCTCACTAACAGGGGCACCCCCCACGGACCGCACGGGGCCAAGAGTGGGCACGATCTGTGAGTCTGTGACACAGGGCGTATGTCTTTGTACTGCAGAAGTGCTAGAGGCCACAGTCTGAAGTGAGGGCTTCACTGGGCTCTATGCTGTCCAAACACAGAGAAAGAGACAGGCCCGAAGACTTGTAAGGAGAGTTTTATGGAGGGTTCTGAAGGTGGATAATGAGGTAGGTTTGCAGATGTATATGGGGAGCTCCTCCCAAGCATGGGGGGCGGGTAGCCCGGGAGAAAGCACAAAGAAAATTTAACCAGTCGGTGTCGGAGGCTGGTATGATGGGCCGACTGGAGGCAGGAGTGGACCTTTTGATAGTGAATCAGAGATGATAGGTCAAGTGGGGATTGGTCATGAAGGGCCTGGAAAGTAACAACAAGTAGCTTATGTTTGATGGGGGTAGAGAAGGGGAACCCAGTGGAGGGATGCAAAAGAGGACCAACATGGGCAAAGCGATGGGATAGGAAAATGATCTTTGCAGAAGCATTCTCAATGGGTATGAGTGAGGCCATATTGCCTTTGTCAAAGCCAGAAACGAGGATGTTGCTGTGATTGAGATGTGAGATGATGAGAGCCTGGATGAGCATTGTAGCTGTGTGGATGGACAGGAAAAGGCTGCATCTTAGAGATGTGCTGCAGAAAGAATTAGCAAGATTTAAATACAGTCTGGATGTGAGGACCTAGCGAGAGGTCAGACTCGAAGGTGACACCCAGGTAACAGGTCTGAGGGACAGGCAGGATGGTGCTGTTGTCCACACTGATCAAGAAAGGACGTGGTGGGGAGGGCTTGGAACTCGGTTTTGGCCATCTTGAGCTTGAGCTGATGGCTAGACATCCACAAGGAGATGTCAGAGGGACAGGCTGAGCTTTTAGTTTGTACAGAAGGACACAGGTCTGGAGTAGAGAGGTAGATCTGTGAGCTGTCTGCATAGAGATGGAAGCTGAATTTGTGTTTGCAGAGAAGGGGAAGAGGGAGAAGAGAAAGGGACCAAGGACAAAGCCCTGTGGAACCTCTGTAGGAAGCTGGAGGGGGATGACGAGGATCCTCCAAAGGACGTGCTGAAGGAATGATTAGAGGGAGAAAGAGAACTAGGAGATGACAGAGTCATGGAAGTCCCGGGAGGTCAAGATTTCAAGAAGAACATGGTTGATGGTGTGGCAAATAGCAGACAGGTCAGTCAGGATGGAGTCCTGGTTCTGAGCTTTGACCAGGAAGAGGTCATTAGAAACTTTGATGAGAGCAGTTTCAGAGAAGTGCATGGGACTGAAGCCAGAGTGGAGAGGGTCTAGCATGGAATTGGAGAAGCGGAACTCCCGACAGTGAGATTGTAAACAGCATGTTCAATTAACTTAGGGCTTGTCTACATTACCGGCTGGATCAACGGGCAGCGATCGATCCAGCGGGGGTTGATTTATTGCGTCTAGTTTAGATGCGATAAATCGACCGCCAAGCACTCTCCCGTTGACTCCGGTACTCCACTAGGGTGAGAGGCGCAGGCGGAGTCGATGGGGGAGCGTCAGCCATTGACTTACCGCAGTGAAGACACCGGGTAAGTAGATCTAAGTACGTTGACTTCAGCTACAAGAAGAACAGGAGTACTTGTGGCACATTATTCACACATTATACATTATTCACGTAGCTGAAGTTGCATAACTTAGATCGATTTCCCCCCTCCCCCCAGTGTAGACCAGGCCTTAGAGATGAAATGGAGAAGAGGTGGTAGTTGGAGAGGCAAGTGAGGGAAAGGGCATTTTTTTCAGAAGGGAGAGATTATAGCACTTCGATATCGTGAGGGGAGAGAGTCAAAGGAGAGTGAAAGGTTAAGGAGAAGAATAAGAGAGAGGATGTGACTGGGTCCCAGGGACATCAGGTAATGGGATGGATGGCATCACTGGGGGACATGGAGGGGAGCAGATGATAAATTTCTGCATCCGTGACAAGGGAGAAGGACAGGAGAGTCATAGGAGGGGAAAGGACAGTTCAGCCTCCATGGTCCATTCAATCCTTGGCTTTTCTGCTGAGATGGAAGACAAGGCGGCCATTTAAGCCACTTGTAACATGGACATCTGTCTATTAGAAAATACACCAACATCATCAAACAGCCATCAATTGGTAACAGCTTCTAGTCATTCTCTGAACTAGAGTGGATTCCAACCAGCAACCTAGAGGTAAAGGGCTCTCACAGAGCTCATTAACCATCCCATGAGCTACCTAATGCCCATGTCTGGAATGGGTTTTTCTGCAGATGAGGTTCACTCCTTTTGGGGAATGCAGTGTTAGGAAGAAACTGAAATGATAATTAAAATGGGCTTTTTCTTGCAGCTGCCTTATAATAAAATCCCAGCTAAGTAAAATAAATCTTGGGCACGAATGAGCTCAGCTCCCCTGAGAACAGTCTATCGATCAATCGGACTTGGGGAAGACTGTTGGCTAAGAGATAATCTCGTTTCTGAGATTAGCATAATGATATGTCTGTTAGCTGAACACACACACACTCACACTCACATTCTGAGCACTGAATATTCGATGTGCCTTTCTAACAACAGGGGGAGTGTGAATTTAGATAGCCACTGAAGGTTATTTTGAGATGTGATGCATCTGGCATTACATGTACCAGCTTGTTAAATCTGAGCTAGGAGAATCTGCACCCTTACAAGAGGAAGGATTTTGTTTTGCTGTAGCACCGGACAGGGCATCAGCAGACTATTCCATTCTTGGCTCTGTCACAAACTCGCAATGGGACCTTGGGCAAATCAACTTTCCGCTTTGTGCCTCAGTCGCTTGCTCTGTAAAATGGGGATATGAATACTTATCTACTTCACGCTGGGATTAGCAGCATGAGACTTCATTCATTAATAACCAAAATGTACTTTGAGACATTTTCTTAGTAATGAGTGAATAGAGGTTAGGATACTCAGTTCTAATAAGCACCCAAACATGTGGATGCTTCCCCAAGCCTCTAATCAATTATCTTAACCTCCTCAGCCTGCAAATCTTACAAGAACAGCAGGCTCTGGTAAGATTTCCAGTAATTCCTGCTTTTGGTCATGCTGCAATTACCACACAATCAATCATGCTCATGGCAATCTGACATGTCTCTTTCTGAACTCAGACAGCACCAGAAAGGACAGAGATAATTGCAAAAATCCAAGCTAATGAAGCAAACAAGTTATCCTAACTTTTTTGAATGTCAGAAAAGGTTTGGATTCAATTGGAGATTTAGGTTAAAAGTCCAGGTTTTTCTCTCACTTTGAACTGGCTCACCAAGTCCTAGTTTTGGCAAAAGTAAAAATTACCATATTCACCGACAAAAGAGGACGGTCAGACATTCCTATAGGAATAACTAGTAAATTTATCAAATACCATCACCATTTCTCCATATTAACATTATGCAGAGTAGTCATTTCCCATAACTAACAAAAATAAGAATAAGACCAATAAGAATAATGAATTCTCCAAAGTGATGAAAATGAGCGTGCTGCAAAAATAGCTACTTTAAGTAGAGAAAACATGGTTTTGTGGTTAAAGCAAAGGGTTCCAGGTCCTATTTCTGTCACTGCTGTTAACTTGCTGGGTTACCTTGGGGAAATCACATTGGCCTCTGTTTCTCCATCTGTGGAATGGGGCTAATATTCATCCACCTCACAGGAGGTTTTTGTGGTTCAATTTACACTTGAGGTCTTTGGATGAACAATGCCGTTGAAATATTAATCGTATATTTAAAAATCAACATGTTAAAAGTGTACTGACACCTAAGATGATTTTAAATATCTCACTTACTTTTCATTATTTATGCTGTTTGCTTTGTGCATTTCTCTTATGTTGTAGGATGAAAATATATTTGTCAGTTTCACATTTGTTTATATTCAGTTTCCCTTTCAAAATCTCACACACTAACTGTGCTGTTTCCATTGCAAACACTGCAGGGAATGTTTAAATGAAAACAAAAAAATATGAGCAGTAGAATTGTAAAAATTTTACAGAAACATCTGTGTTGGTCTGAGGTTTGATAAAACCTTAGCTCTAAAAACTTAAATTGTGGTTCTAGGCCAACCCAACACATTCATTTCATGCAGTCAGAATCAGATACTTTAATCTAGCAGCCATCAGGTGCATCCTAAAACAGTTCCTGTCAAAGTTCATTGAGTCACAAGTCTGGATTGCAGAACTAGTTTGGCTCAAATAAGCACTCATTTGAACATGTGCCCAAAGTTCATCCAAACTCAAACTCATTTTTAAAAAAAAATATTTTCAATTTTTCACATGGTTCTTTACTTTCAGGCTTGGGAGCAGCAGTGCCAATAATGCCCCCAAAAGTTGTTCTCATGAGATTTTCAAACCAAAATGATTGGAAATCTTGCTAGGCAGCTCCTTGTTGTGTGATTTCAGCACACCCCCATGCTGCAAACACATAGAGACTAGCTGCAAAGATATGAACTTCCCAAAAATCAGGGGCTGCTTGGAACTGAGGGTCTCGGTTTGGGCCATCTGTGTCTCTGATACGCATCCAGAGTTCTAGTGTATATACTGACAGAAGTGAATATCTAACCACCTGAGCTTTTCTCCTCACTAGTCACAAGCCAGCCTGACATCAGCGCTCTGTGCTGGAGGAGTGAAGAGACAGAGCAGCAGGTGCCCTGGCCCTAAAAGCTGCTGGGTTTCTGGAGAGCAAACAATGGTGGGCGGAAGACATGAAATACACACACAAGAGAAACAAGAATCACCAGGAGAAATGTGAGACGTCTAGGGAGAGTCCAAAAGGGGGCCACGTGACAGAGCCATTAGGTCACTCCGGTACGTTTATACTGCAATTAAGCACCCATGGCTGGCCCACGTCAGCTGACTTGGGCTTGCGGGGTGCTAAAATTATGGTGTAGACATTCGGGCTTGGGCTGGAGCCTGAGCTCTGTGTCCTTCCCCTCTTGTGGGGTCCTAGAGCCTGAACATCTACACTGCAATTTTACAGCCCCACAGCCCAAGCCTCCTGAGCCTGAGCCAGCTGACAAGGGCCAGCCATGGGTGTAGATGTACCCACCGGCTCAAAGACAGGTCAGTGCGGCAGCTGCAGGGAGATGAGGAGCTTGGTAGGAAAAGGTAACATGAGAAGCCGGGGGTGGGGTAGATGACAAGCTCCAATGTAGTTTTCAATGTAATTTTTACAAACACTCTTGAATGCTTGCCTTTTCTAAATCTAACATGACACGGACTAAGTGAAAATGTCACCTCCATCTCTCCTTATTAGCCATGATTGGTACTGAGTGGTGCTCTAATGTGTGTTTCTGCTATGTGGGGGTGGCGGTATTATTGATATTGGTCTGGATATTTTCTATCTTGGTATTTGTAGTTTTAAACACATGCAAGGTACAAGTGATGTCAGCCCAGCTCTGCACAGAATTCATGTGCTGCACACAACAGACCTGACATTAGAGAAACATAGCATTCTAGACAGCCTGGCGAAAGGCGGGTGGACTCTAGCCAGTGTGACTGAGGGGGAACAGGGTACCCTATCCTCTGGACCCTTCCGCTTCCTCCAGGTCAGAAATTTGGCCCTTTTTCATTAACTGAACAGCAACTTTCCATAGCTGGTGAAAATTATCCAGTAATACCTGCCAAAAGCAATCAAATTTGATCACAGAGTGGAAATTATATTAATACAAATTATTTGGTTCCAGAGGTTCTGATCAAATTAAGTGGCTAGTGAATTAAAAGCAACAAAATTGCTGTGAGAAAGGTTGCACTTGACTCATTTCCCATCCTGCTGAAGTTGAAGAACTGACAAAATTCATAGGAGAAAAAGGCCTCTTAAAGGATTCCCAGCCCAAGCGGGTCAGAAATTTTTTTCATAAGCATCCTGAACTGAACTTTGGGGATTCTGTGACCTTTGTTGTCATTAGTTATGTTCTAATTAGCCCCGTTTGTGATTCTGGACATACTCTCTGGCAGGGCCGGCTCTAGGCACCAGCGTCCCTAGCATGTGCTTGGGGCAGCACTTCCCAAAGGGCGGCACTCTGGCCCTTTGGTGCTTCACCTTTGCTTCGGTGGCGGCACTCCAGCCTTTTTTTTCCCTTCGGCAGCGGCATTCCGTTTTGTTGTTGTTGTTTGTTTTGTTTTGTTTTTTTGCTTGGGGTGGCAAAAAACCAAGAGCCGGCCCTGCTCTATGGACATCTGCCTTAGAGTATTAGGAATTGAAGGTGGTAGCATAAAGATATTTTCCTCTTGATTTGCAATGAAGTCTTGGATATGGTCTTTGATCCAAATGCCACCATAACTTGGGCACGATGAACATGTATGAATGGTTCAACGTAAACTCTTCCTAGAACAAAGGCTTCTCAGGCTGTGGTCTGTAGAGCACTGGTGGCTTGCAGAGCACTTCCAGGTGTTCTGCAGAGCTGCTTCTGTCACAGCAGTTAACATCTGTCAGTTCCAAGCAGTGACACTTCCTGATAGTTGTAGTCCAGTTCAGGACTCATAATTTCCAGAAATTTTTTTGTCCAACTCTATTTAAAAAACAAAAACACAAGCCCTTCTCTGCACCTTCGAGTGCCTGCTTCTTGTGCCAAAGAGTTCTTTAGTGCAAACTCAACCATGATCAAACCTGGAACTGGAGGGATAACAAAAATACAGAAGGAATAACCCATACTACAATGTGAGCTTAGCAAGGCAGGGCATACTGTCCTGATCTTTCCCCCTTTCGGTGTTGGGGAGGTTTACACTGCACTCTCTTCTTGGTGGCACATCAGTTGTTCTCTAGGAGGCACTTATGCCCAAACTTATACCCAAACTTCCAGGAGTTTTCTTTGGGCTGCCTTCCACTGTGAGTTCTGGGGGTAATACCACACTTAGGCCCACTCTGTTTTATTGTAAGTAAGCACTATAGATGCAGAAAGGAAGGTGTGTGATTGGGACTGGGAGGTGAAGTGTCCAATGTCCTAAACTATCAGGAGTTGTAGGTTCAGCTGTATGTTATAGGAAAGATCATTTCCCTTATATTTGTGGCAAAAAAACCCTTGGATTTGAGTTTTGACCTCATGTTTCAATAATTGGTGCATGCTAAATGTATCTGCTCCTTGGGTACACAGCCTCACTAGTAACTGTGATACAATGAGCATGAGCACAAAAGTCTCTGACTGAAGAAGAGAATGAAATCAAAGCCACACCGATAGAGCAAAGGAGTGAAAGCAGTCTTACCTTGAGTGAGTAGCAGCGCTGTATGAAACGAAAAACAAAAGAAGGAAAGAAGAAAACAGGAAGAGAGTTAATTTTCCATTTGGAGATGGCGCAAAGGCTATTTGCAGATGACAGTTTTAAATGAGTGATGAAGTTGGCTTAGTGCAGCGTGTGAGCTCTCTGTAGCCGCATGCTTGGTGCAGATTTGTGAGCATGCCCAGTAGCAGCAGGATGAGAATGAGGCTGGAGAGAACAAGTGCGTCCCAAGGGCTCTGTGTTTAGAAGTATTCCCCCTCCCCCATGAGCGAAGGCAGAAGGATGGGACTTGGGATGGGATAGTGGGTAAGGGACAGGAAAAGCGTGTGGGGATTGTCACTCCTGATATCAGGGTCTGAGATGAGCCAAACTGTCCCAAAATCAGTTGGAAGTGTCCCTGCTTGAGGCACACTCTATAGAAGTGGAGAGGGCTTGCCAAAAACAGGAAGGCCTTGATACACTGATGCACTGTCAGATCTTCTCTTGTATGTCAGATGTGAGTGCAGGCAGTAGCAGCGGTGAGGGGGTTCACTGAGAAGAACTTGGCCAGGGAAAAGAGTGTTTATAAAATGGGCACTGACCCTAGGACCAATGGAGATAGGGGTAAGGCTGCTAGGCATCATCCCCAACAATTCATAGGGAAGTTCTGATTTTCACAGGTGCATCCTGTGCCCCACAAGCTTCGCTCACGGAGATTTAGACTCTCAGATGGGCTGTAGATGTCACAATGAGCCACCGTGTTGAGTCTTCACAGGTCTCTTGGCTTCCAGTTGCACCTATGCATGATGCTATTGCACTGACATGTACCACACGGTCTACCCCACCTCACAAGGATGCTACTGCATTGCAAATATGCATTGCAAATGCAGTTATTTGGTCCTGCAAGATTAGTACAGGCTGAAATACTAGAGTGTAGGAGGAGGTGATAAGAAAGGAGAGAATAGCCTTGTAAGGAACAATAACTTCCCAATTCCAAAAATGCTCAGTATGGTCCTCCTGTTGTCATTGACTGTGATTACCTGATACCCCCTTCGCCTCCTCTATCTCCTTAGTCTCCATAGTTGTCACAAAGAAAGATTCAACTGGACCCTTTCTAGGTTTTATCCCTAGAAAATAGTGGCCAATACTCAAGAAAACCACCTCCAAACTAATCTTACCAAGATCTCGATAAAATGCTTTATATTGGCTGAAAATAGCAAACCTCCTTTGAATAGGAACTGAGCCCTAGTTCCATCACTGAAGTTTGCCCTTCACCCATCCCTCAAATAGAAAACTGTGCAACTGGCATCTCAAGATTGGGTTGTGATGATATGAAGATTTGGTTAAATAATGATAATGCTCTCATTACCTATTACTATAGCTCTTTCAGTCCAAGAATCTCACAACACTGTACAGACAACTAATCAGTATTAGCACCTCCATTTTACAGATGGTGAAACGGAGGCCAAGAAAGGTTACGGTGAACATTTGAATTTACCCACCTAAATTGTGGATTGATTTTCAAAGCTGGGAAAAAGAACCATGAGTCTTGATTCTCGATCCCTTACTACATCTACTAGACAATACTTCCAGATTCATATTTTTTATTCAAGTTTCAGTGAAGTGTCTGAAAAGGAAATATCAGCCATATGATTTGGTGCTAACATGAAAACATCAGTGGCACTATACATGACCGCGCAGTCAGCCTGGGGTCTGGCAGTAGCTCATTGTCCTTCTGTGTCTATAAGTGTTTGTGTTCTCTGATGTGCTTGTACTGAACATAGCAGGGCCATTCCAGCAGAACACAATAGGTAAGAATGCATCTGCGGTTCTCCTAAATGTACCAGACACCTGGTATATAGTGTAATGTATGAGGTATGTCCTGCACTGATTTCAAAGGAACTCCCATGGAATGTCAGCAGCACAGATGATGTGTCAGAAGATCAGCAGTGAAAGGAGTCTGAGTAGACTCAGGCCTCTACATTTAAAACCTTCTATGGGTTTTCAGAGTCTATTCTCACTAGATCCTAAAAGGAGAAGGATCACCTGGGGCCCCCAAATAACTACTTGAATGATTAAATATTTTTGAGAATTCACTCAGGAAAGGCAAAAACTGATACCACTAGCTAAAGCCAGGTATGGTGTAGATATGAAGTTTGAGGTCTTTACACTATAGCTCTCCCATTCCAACTCACTCCTAAAATGCAACTCGCCTGTCTGTTCCAGTCCTGGGGCCTATATACAGCTCTGGCAAATCCCCATGTAAATTGGCAAACTGGACCTACCTTCTACTGCAAGACCTCCTAGTTGCTGTGACATTTCGAGGAGGTGGACTAGAAATTGTGCAGTAGCTTCAGGAACGTTCAGAAATGGAGATTTTAACTGAATTAAATATTAACATTAATAATAAAATTGGTAGAGTAACCCTGGTGTTATTGGCTTAATATTAAATTCAATTTATTTTACACTACTCTGAAATCTTCCATGTGCCACAGATATTTTGGTATTAACAATGTGTATCTGCAGATATTCAAGAGACAAGGTGGGTGAGGTTATATCTTTTATTGGATCAACAGAGACAAGCTCAAAAATTTTGAGCCACGCCGAGCTCTTCCTTCAGGTCTGGGAGATGTACTCTGAGCATCACAGCTAAATGCAAGATGGAACAGATTGTTTAGAAATTGGTCTAACAAAAAATATTACCTCACCCACCTTGTCTCGCTAATGTCTTGGGACCGATATGGATAGTAATTGCAGATTGTAAAAGGTGTCAGAGGTTTAGGAAATTGTGTAGGACAGTTTGCATCTCTGGCATGCTGGGAGGTTGTTTGGGATTGTGGGGCATGCATAATAGCTGGATGTCAATATCCACATGTACTTTGTTATTGTTATGTTTCAGAGCTAACATCCAATTGAGATTAATAGGAGACACTGACATATTTCAGAGATACTGTTTCAGGATGTTTGCAGTCTCAAGTGGGCAAGATTATGTTGCTTAAAGCTGGTTCATGTTTGGAAGTTTTCTCTGAAAACTTAAGAATTAGAAATATAGGGCTTGAACCTCAACTGGTATAAACCGATGCAGTTCCAATTACTTCAAATTTTCTTAAAACTGATGGTTAGATTCTGGATTCTCATTCCATAAGAGTGGCATAGGAGCAGATTTTTGGTAGTCCAGAGCCCAGTAACATGATTAAACCATTGCCAGCAGCTGGAAAACCAATTGTTATGCTTATTGCTGAAAGCAGCTAAAAGGAGGCCTTTCTGACCTTAGCACAACTATCAGACCAGGAGGGGAGGAGAAAGTGAGTGACCTTGAGGAGTAAACATGACCCTGTACCCTCCTGGCATGAGTTGTTTTTCCAAAGCATGCAGTTTTGCAAGATGGAAAGTTTGACAACAGTTAACTATTGCTATACAGCTAGTTAACTGATAGAAACTCTAGGCTGGAAATCTCCACACTTCACTTAGCTTCCGCTCCGCAGTTGTTTTTGATGAACAAGCTATGCAATACTAACAAATTGGGTATAAAAAGAGGAAGAAATCTCAACTCAGACACTTGAGCAACTTGGACACTAGAACGCTTGGACACCTCTCAAGTTCCCCTGCAGATGGAAGGCCGGCCACTGGACATTTGCAATTACCTACTCTGCTAACTCATCTTCATTTTGATACGCAGCACCTCCTGCTTTCTGGATTGAGACCGCCACACAGCCTTGGCACTATTCCTCAACCTTGACCTACAACACTTTGTTCATATCTAACGTTGAGTCTCCACACAGCTTCAGTTGAATGCACTTCAATGCCAACCGCAGCACCCCTGCTCTGGTACAGTTCTGGACCTCTGCACGGCACTAACAAATGTAATTCAGTTTCTTCACACAAGTAGAAACATTATTTCGGTGTGTAGAGTCAGTGTTCAAAATTAATCTAATAGTGAAATATTACTCGCCCCCTAAGCTACAATGATTATAAAAACATTGCCAGTTTTCATGTTTCATAAAGCTGTTATCATATTCTGGTGTTCTGGGATTTGAGTTTATACTTTTCATTTGCTTTTGAGCCTGCAAAAGAAGCATTTTTCTCTTCTTCAGTTATATGATATGATATGATATGATACATGAATATTTGAAGAAGCCTCTAAAGCTATGAATGAAACATCAAGAATACAGAACAGGAAGCCAGGGGATTGCTTTATCTTTATCTTTCTGAGTGAATATAGTTCACAGAAGCAAGAACATGATTTCACAGACAGTAGCTTCCTTCTTGCACATGGACCTGCTAATGTACTTTAGTCGTGACTTGTAACATCCCCTGCCAGTCCAGTCCTGGATCCCTCTGCCCCTCTGCAAATACACACCAATGCTCATCTGAAGCATCCCTCTGCTTTTCGATCTGGGGCTCTCACACACCTCTGCTAGTGCACCTCATTTCTGATCTGCAGTGCCCTCTGCTCTTCCAGTCACTGGTCATATGACACAGTTAAGCCAATGCACCTCACTCCTAAATTAATAAATAAATAAATAAATAAATAAATAAATGGAGATATCCTATCTCCTAGAACTGGAAGGAACCTTGAAAGGTCATCGAGTCCAGCCCCCTGCCTTCATTAGCAGGACCAAGTACTGATTTTGCCCCAGATCCCTAAGTGGCCCCCTCAAAGACTGAACTCACAACGCTGGGTTTAGCAGGCTAATGCTCAAACCACTGAGCTATCCCTCCCCCCTAAGTGTAGCCTTACTGTTATTAGTGTCTAGGGTATTTTAGGTGCCTGACAAGCATGTTACTATAGGAAGCCACTAAAAGAAGCTCAGCTTTTACACCATAATAGCAATCCTATGTATCCCTTGCCTAAACCTTGCAGGATGTGAGATGAGATGAACACATGATACGGCAGACAAAGCAAGTAGCATTAACTCTTCTTCCTGCTGAATTCCCAGGAGACATGAATCCATGTCTTCTATATATCCTTTTCCAAACTGTGACAGAGAGGGCAGGGCAGGGGATTCCATTTTCAGTGATAAAATGAAGGAGTAGATAGAAGGTATATAAAGCTAAAATAATTAATCCCTAGTATAATCTCCAGAGCTCCAGTAGAGTACCCTAGGGATGAATTTAAACACACAATGTTTTCCTTCTTATTTATGTCCAGCCTCTGCATATACCACTAATTAAGCTGCAAGAACTACCCTGTTAGTACGAAATGTTTCACATGCTCACTTGCAAAATACCAAACACTGTATCAGAAGCAAGAAGGAGCTGGTCCTTTAAGGCTCGGAACTCCAGAGTGACCTAAGGTTCCGAAAGGGGAACCTGGCAACTACAGAATCATCATGACAACTCCAGGGTAAATTGCCTTTGATGCTTGCTTGGTTTGATTCCAGGCAGAGAGGTAACGGCCAGTGAGAATCCAATCAGCTGAAGGAGAGTTTGGCTGGAGTGCAGACGAGCATGGTGGCATGTCTGAGATATGCAAGAACAACTTTTCTGATACAAATCCTTTTTCAGAGGCAGCTTTGCTTTCCTATTTACTGAAGTTGCCTTCATTTTGCTGTTGCATGATGCTATATTTGGCCTGGGTCTGAATCAAAACCCTGGATCCCAGACCCCGAGCTGGTTTTGTTGGTTTGTTTGTATAATAGCCTGAACCAAAGCCCCAGATCTGAACACTTGCTTTTTTCTAGAGTCTGTTAATTGGTATCTGAACTTTGCAGCCCAGGCCAGTATCTAATATCTATAATGTTTGTGTTTTCTATATAATATGAAGCTCATGGGCCAAATGCTACTGTGTAGGTGACACATCAGTAGCCAACATTCTCCTTGGTGTAACTCCACTGAGATCAATGAAGGTTGCCCCCAGAATGACTTTGGCCCAGGATGAGAGTAGATCAGAAAATGGGTATAACCAATAATATAATTTATACCAATCCGGTATTGTGGAAAATGTGTATTGCATTCATTTTCCAACCCACTGTGTCATTTTCATCACCGCTTACTTCACCACAGAATTGGCCCCACATTTTATTCTGCAAACAATATTGATTAAGGGCAGGTCTACACTACCGCTTCAGTCGATCTAACTTATGTTGCTCAGGGGCGTGAAAAAGACACCCCGCTGAGCGATGCAAGTTACAGCGACCTAAGCGCTGTCCACACCAGCGCTATGTAGCTTCCGCCTCTCATGGAGGTGGAGTAGTTATGCCTACAGGAGAGCGCTCTCCCATCGGCACAGAGTGTTTTCACCATATACGCTACAGCAATGCAGCTGCTCCAATGTGGCATTTCTAGTGTAGGCCTGCCCTAACATAAGGCCATGTCTACACTTACAAGCTTACGGTGGCATAGCTGTGCCATTGTAAGAGTGCTGGTGTAGCCGCGTTATGCCAATGGGAGAGAGCTCTCCCGTTGACATAATAAAAACCAGCCCAATGAGCGTCCGTAGTTGTGTCGGCGGGAGAGCGTCTCCCGCCGACATAGCGCTGTGCAGACAAACGCTTAAGCCAGCAAAATTTATGTAGCTCAGGGGGGTGTTTTTTCACACCCCTGAGCGACGGAAGTTTTGCCCACATAAGTGCTCATGTAGACATGGCCTAAATATTTTCTAATTTCTATTCCTGGAGAGTCTTTAAAGAGAAAGGGTGCCCTTGGACTGTTAGATGCAGGGTGTCCATAGAGGAAAAGTGATGCAAGGAGGGAAGCAGCAGTGGGGTCTTGATGAGACTCAGGTTTGCACAACAATAATAGTCACTGGCAGCAACAAGAAGTGAGAGCAGCACTGTCAGGATCGTACTGGCACCTGAAGGAGCTCAGTGACAGCACACATCAAATTGCTAGAGGCTAGCATCTCTGTGCAATCTACTGTAACTCTTGAGAAGACAGAGGAACTTTAAGAGGCTGAGCTTCAGTAGCAGTGAGCTCTCTGTGTGCCTATGGTTAATGGTTTTACATACGAAGGTGTCTATGAAGCTGGAAGCAGGAGTGTGCCCTTTCCTTAAAGCGGCATAAAGAACTAAACATGTTATTGAGCACGTTAAACAAGTCAGAAATGTTACTGCATTATGCCTACTTCGGCTCCCACTAAAGTCAATAGCAAAACTCTGCGACTTTGAGGGAGAAAAATCAGATCCATTCCCTTCATTGGGAAACTTGCCACAGCAAATTTGGTTCTGTCAGTATATTGCAGGGTGAAATTATAATCCCACAAGGTACATTTTTGATGGGGTACAGAGCACAGTTTGGAAAAAGAAATTTAAATTCCCAGAGCTATTCCCATCCACTGATCGTGAAACAGAACCTTCCAACGATGACTCTCGGCCACAACTTCCCTCTGTGAAGTGGAGTCTTCCATGCTTGGCCTATCCACTGTTAAATGGATCCCTGCAAGAGACACATTCATCCCACCTGCTACTTGCTAGTGTAACACTGACAGACCTTGGTCATCGGCAGTCAGGATTGAACCTGGGGCCTCTAGGACCTTAGTGCATGAGCCTCTACCACATGAGCTAAAAGACAACTAGCTGTTAGCTAAGGTTGTAGAGCAAACTCATTAATCTCTCTCTCTAAGTGGTCTCAGTGCCACTAGATGGGACAGAACACCACCCCCAGATGGTGTGTGGGTTACACTAGGAAGGGTGGAATATGGTTCCAAAACCACTATCCATGAAGAAGAATCTTCTAAGAGGGATTCTGAGTTTCAAATTGCTGTGAAGACATATCTTGCAGGAACCAACTCTTCATGAAGTTTCCATGGAGGATTCTCACCCCTCTATAAGGTGGAATAGTCCAAAATCAGCATTCACCCAATATCCCTGAAGTTCAGTCTTTCACCAATTTGCTGTGAAGTGAATTGTCCCACGTAGGGCTCTCAATTACCCGCATGAATTGTAATTTTCCAAGCATGATCCTCATGCTTATGCAACATCAAATGAAATCATCCAAAGTGGTATCTCATCTGCAGTTGTTCACAGTTCCAACTCTGTTCTCTGCGTAGCACTCTGGGGTTAACCACAGATTAAGCAAAAGGTAGGGATTGGCTCCCAGAAAAAGGAAACCAAGCTCTGCTCCTGTAATTCTGGAGTGCACAAAAATTGTCAAGGCTGATGTGTGACCAGAGTATAAACAGCCTGGACTTCTCTGGCACTGTAGGGCAGTGAGTAGCAAAATACCTACGTCTGAATTGTGAGCTATTGTGACACCAGAGCCACCAGGAGAGTAACAGTGAAACCAAAAATGTCACCTTTTAACGAAGAGAGACACTCGAAAGGTACTGACAGAAGGCTGGCCAGGCAGGTGGCTCAACATGCTGGGAGGCTTCTAAGTCCTGGTATGCTCAGTTGACAGGGATTTGGTCCCTGTCACTGCAAATAAGAGGAACAGATGCAGCCAGGAGAATCCATTAGTTAGCTTCTTGGAAAAGGAGAGGGAGACAAGAGTAGCAAATTTTGGGGGCAGGTGGCAGAATGGAGAGAACCAACATCCCTGCTCCCCACCACCCTCCCTGGCCTTACTTGCTGGGCAGGAAATTCACATTTCCTATTAGTTTTTTGCTTATCCACTTCAGTGCTACCAAACTTAAGTGAGGGTTACTTTTATTGGTACCCCTTGCACATTGATATGCTCCTATTAAATTGCTATCAGTCTTCATCACAGGACGTTGGCAAGATACCAACACTAAATCTGTTCTAATCTATTTGAATTCTCTGAGCATATTGACAAAATAGCTGAGAAAGGAGAGTTACATGATATAATTATTTGGACTTTCAGAAAATCTTTGAAAAAGTCCCTCACAAGAGGCTATTCAAGAAACTAAGTAGCCCTGGGATGCAAAATAAAGTTTATCATGGATCAGAAACTGCTTAAGGGACAGGAAACAAAGAATAGGAATAATCAGTCTATTTCTGTCAGGGCGAAAAGGTTAACCGTTAGGTGCCACAAGGTTCCATACCAGTACTGAGGCCATTTAATATATTTACTAATGATCAGGAAAAGGGACTGAGTAGAAAAGGGGCAAACGTTGCAGGTGACACAAAATTATTTAGTGGAAAAAGCTGTATTAGATATTTATATGGATAATGAAAACATCAACAAGCTAGGGGAAGGATGTCCCATAGTCATCCATGACACAAATCTTTGCACCTGCCTCTGAGATATCTAGTACTGGCTAGAGCTGGCCAGAAAATGTCTTTTTTTCCATGGATTTTCATCAAAAAACTAAAAAATTTTCAACTGAAACCCCAAAAATGTCCTGCTTCAAGGTTTTGGGTTTTCCAATGAAATAATAAATACGGTATATAAAATTCCAAGGAAATTAGACACTTTCCATGAACATTTTCATTTAGTCAAAAACCAATTTTTCTGCTTAAAAAAAAAAAAGTTTCAACCAGCCCTGATACTTGGCATTCTTGGCAACAGGTTCCTGGTCTAGCTGGATGACCAGTCTGATCTGACATTGCCATTCTTAAGTCCCTACAGTTCTAGCTGAACACTGGCACTCGCCAGAAGATCTTCATCAAAGCACAGAGTGAGTTAAAGTGGCTGTTCACCATGTTAGTTTATTTTTGGGGATGGGGTGGGTAGGGAATAGGAGATGGGCAGGTGGATAGACAGATGCCTTCTACAGTCTCACAGTAGTTCTGTGATAGATACAGGTAAACTGATGGGAGCTGGGTCTGCCCTCTGGCATTGGTGCACCAAGAGAAAGGAGCAAAAAGCATGTGTGAGATGAGGGACGGGATAGATTTCATGAGTCTGTGCCTCAGTGCCTCACAAAGATTGTAATATAGATACCAAGCTCTGAGCGTGAGCCAGCAAAGGTACATATTCCAGTATAAGTTGGGATCCCAATCAATGGGTCAAGACTTCTCCAGTATAAGCCTCAGCTCTAGTCAATACTATATAGAGATATATTCTTCGCCGGTGATGTCTATTGGTATGTATGTAGGAGAGTTTAGCCAAAAGTCTGGATTGACTATACCCTGCTGATCATTGTGTCCTGTATCGTTGTCCTGGGTAGCATCCCTTCAGTTATGGGTCTATGGTAAATTGCTGAATTCATAGAGCAGCACTTTGTGCCATTGAAATTCCAAACTCTGTCATTGAGCAAGCCCAAGGCATCAAACCAAGATCCAGATCCAAATTAAGATATCCAAATCCTGCCCTGGGGTCATCACTTAAGCATGTAAATTCTTGTCTTATGCACCTACGTGCCAACTGACACTCTATCGTCTGTGCTTTCTGGCTGTGAAATGTGGACTATGTATTGAAACCACATTAGCCATTGGATGCATTTCATCAGTGCTGCCTATTACTTAATTCTTAAGATTAACTGGCCGGATAACGAGGCATCTGGGTGAGCCCAAATCACTGGCATTGAAGCTAGGATCGTGAAAGCACAACTGAAATGTGCTGGCTCTGGCACTAGACAGCCTGACTGGCAATTACCTAAAAGATCACTTTCTAGTCTGCTGAGTAAAGGGACATGCTCGCGCTCCCGCAGAGGCCAGAAGTAATGCTCTGAAGGCACTTTGAAGGACAATCTAGAAGTGTGAGATAGTCCGACAGTATGCTGGGACCAGCCTGCATGCAACAGCGCTAAATGGAGGGCACCAACCACAAGGGCACACGCTGAAGAAAACCACATACTGTGTGCTAGGTACAAATATGCCAGCAGAATATACAAACAGAAACTCCTCATCGAAAACAACTTTACCTGGGCCTGCCAAGAGTGGCTGAAAAAATCTCTCTCAGTGGCCTTGTGAGTCATTAAGGCCCAGGCTACGTGATGACAATAGTGATCGCTATACTGACAGACTTTAATATTAATGGTATCTACATGCATGTTGGTGTGTGTGCATGCACATCTTTGAGTAGGTCTCTGTAAGTATATGTTTGTATGTGTAACTGCATGGAGCGTCTACATATTTGCATATGCCAGCATGTGCCTACATGTATGTGGTTAAGTTTGCGTATCCTCACATCTGCCTATCCAGGTTTTATATTACACCCATCACCATTGCATTTGCTCTCCATATGTGTGTATATGCCTGCAGGAATGTGCACATTGCAAAAATGTGCATGCCTGAATGTATTAGCATGTACATACACATATGTGTGTGCTTCTCTTTGTGGCATATGTGTGTTTGTGTGTGCGTATCTTCATAAGTATGTGGGTGCTTTCAAACCCTTCATGGCCAATCCGCACCCTATCTATTGAGATGACGACTCCCATCTCCAACCAGCCCCTGATGCCAGGCTTATCATCCACTGGTTACATTTGCAAAGAAGGGTATCTGTGCTTTTGCCCATGCTGTCCCTCACACTTGGGAGAAGCTCCCTGTAAACATCAGCAAAACTAGTCCATTATCCTCTTTCAAATTCCTCCTTAAGACTCTCATTTTTCTTGACAACAGTTAGGCAGGGAGGGTGTAGCCTATCATGCTGACCAATACTGGCTCATGGTTTCCTCATATTCCCTTGTCTGTCTGTATCCCTGTGTTGTGTCTTGTCTTATATTGTAACCAATTTGGGGACAGGGTCCATCTTTTTATTCTCTGTTTGTATAGTGCTCAGCACAATGGAGTCCTAGCCCCACGTGTGCGCGCACGCGCACATATTTGTCTTTGCATGATTCTGCATGTCTGCCTCACAGGTGTATGTGTCTGTGTTGACCTTGTCACATGTCTGTAGGGGACTTTGCACTACATCAATGCTTGGTGCATCTATATCCATTATGTGCCATCTAATTCTTCATCAAAGCCAACAGAATGGTGCCCTCTTGTGGGAGCTCTCTACAGTACATGGAATCTTTTGAAATGTCATAGGATTAAGATGGTGACAGTGTAAAAAATACATTGAAACCCTCTTTCCTTTCCTTTATTTTTAAGTGCTGAGCCCTTGCATTGGCTACACCTTAATGAGGCTAATGAGATGTGTGCATCTCTTCCTCTTCTGTGGACATGTTTTTTGGAAATTTGTCGATAATCCTCACAAATGGACAAATAAAAAGTGCACCATCCTCTTCTATTGTATCTCACGTCCTGCTGGTAAATGGAGGCTGATGATAGGTGCTCCTATGCTGTGACAGAGGCAGACAGCTGCCTTTTAGGATTTGTCCAGCAGACCTCTGGGTCTGACACTGCCCTCACTTGTACCTGTTTACACCATCTAACCCCATTGTCTTTAATGGAGTTAAATTCAAATTACATTGGTGTAAATGAGAGAAGAAACATGGTCTTTGTCATGACATAGCATCACGGCAATGTAAACAGTGTCTGATTTAAGTTAATTTGGAGATTTGTTAACGGGTGAGTGGTGCCCTGGTTAGAGGAAGTTGCTGCGTGAGTGGGATAAGAAACAAAAGCAATTTCAACAAGGGAAGAATCACGTCATGTCCAAGCACCAGGCAGATGTTTCTCATTCCAGGGAGTACTACACAGAAGCGAGGGGCTATACAAAACGTCTGGACGCTGACAGACACTGTGCAAGCTTCCCCTGTGCTTAGAGTTACCATTCGTCCGGATTCCCCCGGACATGTCAGGCTTTTTAAGCTAAAAATAGCGTCCGGGGGGAATTTGTAAATGTCCGGACTTCCCCCCATGCAGAGCACGCGCGGCTAACAGTGCTGCCGGCCGGCCGGTGTCACTTACTTGGGGCTCCAACACTCAGCCAGAGAGGGCTCCTCCTCCTCCCTCTCTCCCTCCCTCCCTGCATCGCAGATCGGCTCCGGCAGTCTGGAGCTCCTCCCCCGCTGCTGCCCAGCGGCTCAGGCAGTTCCTGAGCAAGTTCACCAAGACATTAGGTGAAGAAAGGCCAACAACAAGGGGGCCAGGGGATCGGAGAAGGGGCAGGGAGGTTTTGGAGGGGGCAGTCAAGAGACGGGGGGGTCGGGAGTGGGGGGGGGGGCTTTCTGGGGGTGTGGATAAGGTTTTGGGCAGTCAGGGTACAGGTAGGGGGTAGGGTCCTGGGGGGCATTTGGGGGGGATCTTAGGAGGGGGCAGTTAGGGGACAAGGAACAGGGAGGCTTAGGTAGGGGGGTGGAGTCCTGGGGGGCAGTTAGGGGCAGGGGTCCCAAGAGGGGGCAGTCAGGGGACAAGGAGCGGGGGGGAGGGTTGGGGGTTCTGAGGGGGGAAGTGGGAGGGGCAGGGGCGGGGCTGGGGCAGGATGGGGCGGGGCTAGGGCAGGACAGGGGCGGGGCTCCTCCCATCCTCTTTTTTGCTTGCTGGATTATGGTAACCCTACCTGTGCTGATCTGCCAATCACCTTTGTACTAACTTTCAGCAGCCCTTGCTATTAAGGCCCTAGTAAACTTGTGCTTAACTGTATGGTGATTTGGCAATGCAGACAGACTGTACACATGGGACTGGGATCGTTCCACCAAATTGACCTAACTAGGATATAAAACTCAGGTGGTCAGAGATGACTGGCAAATTCAACAAGCCATTGCTCTGTCACTAACCAGCCTGGCCCTTGCTTCACTGGAACTGATTTAAACCTGTTTGGCTTCAACTTCTGCTGTCCTAGATGTTGGCGCCCTTTCTTCCTAATGGGTTTACATTTTCATAGTAGAAATCACAGTGTTTTTCTTTTCTTCCTCATGATCCTTACCTGTCTCCTCACAGCTTTTCCCATACCATCTACCTACCAACCCTGCTCCTTTATCACAAGCCCCTGCCTGACATGTAAGATGCCTTTCCTCTTCCCTCTCACAGGAGTGGGGGTGAACAGAGTCTCATGCGAGCTCTCTCTTGTTGTACCTTACTCAGTCCTTTCTCTGCAGCCAGATGGAAGCAATGGCAATGGCAAAGTATGAATGGCTGACACTACAGGTGCAGCAGAGTCCTGCTGAGTTCCTCTCCACTGACTTCCAACAGTGTGTCTTCTGCTGCTCCCCATTATGCTCTACATTGGTAGTGAGGAGGAGAAGAAGCCAAAGGACTTCAGAACATGTGCATGAGAGGAGAACTGTACTGTCTGCAGGGCTGGATGTAGACAAACCAAGGTGATAGGCCCTCTCCAACATAGGGATCCCCAATTGCCCTGGTCCTGCATTATGGACCTGACCACACTTGGGTTGGTAATGGCCAGGGTCACCCACCCAAGAGTTGCCCTGCTGAGGGACCCACCACTACTCCTTTTTTTTGGGCAGGCTGGGTGTCCCCTCTGTCCAGATAAGGAAGCCCCCATCTACCCACTGGGGGACCCTGGGTGATACCATCTCACCCAAATCATGTGGGGGTGTCGCCAGTGAAGTGCCCACCCCAAGAGTCTTTTGTGTGGTGGTGTTAGTGAGGGCCCCACCAGAGCAGATTTAATAGTTATCATCCAGCTGAGATGAATGGGACAATTCATACCTCTCTGAGCTATTGTTTCACACCAGCTTCAGACTGAGCCCCTGAGACATGGAGAACCACTCCACGAGGGACAGTCTGAAATACTGGTGGGATGTCACCTGTTTCCTCCCTTTCTGTTGAGCTGCCTGCAAAGATGGCAGAGGAACTGGAGAGGCTGCATTGGCCTCTCTTCCCATCCCAGGGAGTCTCTAATGTAACCTCCTTAATCCCCTCCATGGAGTAGGGGTGGGGAGAGCAGCTGGAGCTGCCACCAAGGAGTACAATGGGATGGGAGAGGCCAGGAGGCCATTAGACATTTTCTGTGACACAGGGGCCTTCTGGCTGGGTACCTTCTACCCCACACTGCCCCCCGCATTCGCCTACATTCTTAGATGGCAAGCTGTTTTGGACAAGGATCATCTCTTTGTTATGTGTGCCTCCAGTGCCTAGCACAATGCATCCCTGGCCTCTCAACACCAACCCAGTGCACATGGTAACCGATAACATTTCCGCAGGGTGATCAGGGTGGAAGAAGAGAGCATTGGCTCAGCAATGGGGAGAACTTTGGCTGAGGTGGGTGGACAAAACTGGGAGAATATTTTGGGGAAAATAAGAAAATTGTAGCTGACAAGATATGTACGTTGGGCATTTTGTCTATCCATTGTCAGTCTGCTGTCATTTGTCTGTCTTGTCTATTTAGGTTGTAGGTTCTCCAGAGTTACTTATGCGTTCCTATGCACGTGCACAGTGCTGAGCCCAACAGGGCCCTGATTCTGAGAGGGGCCCCTGAGTGCTACTGCAACGCACGTAACAGTAACGCATACTCCATGGCACCTGGTGTGGAGCATGAGCTGCCTCATGCTGACAGGGCTCAGAGGTAAGAACAGCTATTGCCTGATGTGGAATGTCCCCATCTGTAGTGACTCTGGCAGTGGCACAGAGAAGGATCGCCCTCCTTCTGATTAACAGAAATGGCACATCTACTATTTCCTTATGCCCCCATCTTCAAACACACACACACACCAGTGCTGTTCCTCTCCACCAGCCTTGTGTAAACCCCTGGCTGGCAGGGAGGAGTTGCTTTGGGCAGGTAGCACAACAAAGCCTAGGTGCTGTAAGGATGGGGCTCCATCAAATGGCTTCTCAGGGGAGCTCTCATTTGTTTGAACCAGTTCTGCATTGTGAGACATTGACGGCGTGGCCTTGAGAGGAATTCTCGGTGACCTTGGATGCACTCACAGTAAGACTCCAGCAGGGATGCATTCCATCCCAGAAAACATAAATCATCCAAAGCAGAATCCATTTCCGATGGGACTCAGACTTACATTAATAGCCACCCTCTAGGACAAACGGAATTATCTCGTTCTTGATATATTTGAAGAGTCTAAAATCACATGATACTTAATTGCCCCATTTGGCATCTTTGTTATAGGAGCATCTAAAATGGAATTGTGCCCAAATTACGCTCAGACAGGCACATCAACCTGCCTGAGTGCCAGCTCAGACACCAAAATGGAGATCTGGATATCCTTTCATTAGGTGCTTATGTTTAAAAATTACACTCAATGGGCCAGATCCGGAGCCACTGTGGTGATGGGAAGACACACTGATTACAGTGGTACAGGAAGAGGTTGAGTGTGTGGGCAGGTAGACAGATACAGGTAATTTTAAGTACTGTATGGCAACTAAAATTGGAAACTCAGAGTCCGGGTTCTTTTCCAGCTCTCCCACTCACTTGCTGTGTGATTTTGGCCAAGTCATTTAACCTCCCCGTGCCTCATTTTATCTGCGTGTAAACTGGGAAATAAGGCTTCATACCTACCTCACAGAAGTGTTGTGAGGCTCCATGAATGAATATTTGTGAAGTGCTTGGAGATTCTTGGATGAAAAAAGCTAGAGAAGTGCAAAGTATTATTACTGTAAAACCAAAACACTGTGACTGTGATTCCCCTGCTGTATGAGACAGGCTTTTAGCAAAGATTCAGAGGAAGCCAACAACAATATTCAATGCTGCACCATAAGGGACTGGGGACAAAGGAGGGACATTCAGTACTGAAGAGGGGAGTTGAAGAGATAGCCATGCACTACATTCTTTTCGGTTCTTTTTCACTCCCTTCAGTCTCAGCCTTAGGGGGGAGAAGGAGTAGCAGCAAAGATGTCATCAAAACAAAATAAAATCAATCAAAACTGATGATATTAATAAGGCCCGAGGCCCAAGCATTGCACAAAAGGAGGATCAGAAATAAGCTAGGCTCTAAAAGGCAGAGATGACACCGAAACAGGGTGAGAGCGAGAATACAGGAGGGAAAAGAATAAAAGCTGATTCATCTAACGGGGGAGGAGGAGGAGAAGAAAAGGTGGGTGGGAGGGAGAAGAAAGGGTTACTTTTTTGGATTTAGGGTTTGGTTTCTGTTGGTTTGTTTTCAAAAAGGATCTCACACCTGATATTCCTCGTTCCATCCATTTCGGTTCACCAAGGGCAATGAAGAAAGTCTCCTGCCTTTCGTATTCCTCCTCATCTACTATTTTAACCCTTACGGTCTTCCTGTAGGGACAACAAGAAAGACAGCCGTGTACAGTGGGTTGGCTGGTTGGAGCGGATGCAGCAGCACCACACGTTTCTCACATGCAGTCCATTCCTGCTGCTGCCTTGGACAGCGTTTTGTTTGTTGGATATGGCGCATCGGTAGTAGTTGCTCTTAGGGTGAGTGGGAAAGTATTAGAGGAGGAAGATGGGGGTGGGCAAGGGAGTGAAGGGGAAGGGGAGGGTTGGACCTTGCTGATGGTTAGTGGGAGGTGATTTCTGCAGCACATTTAGTTTACTGTCACATGGTAATAATATCTCATCAGCTGACAGAGCATTGACCAATCAGAAATAACCAAGGGCAAAACAGCCACAAAGATATCAAACACATTTTAGTTGAGGGACCAATTGCTTCTCCCACCCTCTCATAACTGATAAGACGTTGGATGTGGAGTTGAGGAGCAGGACAGAGAGAGATCCATACATACATTCATACATGCATGGACGTGGGTGAGGCTGGTGGCTGTCCATTCAGGGGGGGAGCTCTCATTTGGCTTTGAGGGGACTGGGTGTTTTTTTTACCTCCCCCTCTTTATTTAAAAACAACAAATATTTTAGTTTCTTGTTTCTAGTTGTTTTCTAACTGTTTAATAAACATTACTCACCAGCCCTGCAGCATGGCCGTGGCTGGCCCAGGTCAGCTGAGGCCAGGCTCTTGGGGCATGGGCTGTGGGGCTAAAAATTGTGGTGTTGACGCTAAGCCCAAGCCTGGGACCCTCCAACCCTTGCAGGGTCCTAGAACTGGGCTCCAGCCTGAGCCCGAACATCTACACAGCAATTTTTCAGCCCCAAGTCCCAAAAGCCTGAATCAGTGGACCTGGGCCAGCTGTGGGTTTTTTATCCCCAGGTGTAGACATACCCAGTGAGGCCAGGCAGCCTGTTCTCCCTGAAGTCGATGGTCAGTGACTGAGAGATTCGGCTTTACCTGGGCACAGAAGTACTGTAGGTCTTTGCCACCTCTTGGGAAGAGAAACATGTATTAAAATACCCCAGAGGGCTGGGGCGGCTGGAATTAAAATACCCTGCAGACTAGACTGGCATTGCTCCTTCACCCTGGCAAGCTCACAACACTATGTCTGATACCACGGCAATGCATAAGGCTGCCATGATCTCTCTCTCTCTCTCTCTCTTTCTCAAAAAAAATTTAAAAAAAAATCAAAGACAGGGTGTTGATTTTCTTCCTTTTCCTTATCCTGATGGCAGTTGCTCCTTGAGTCAGTCTGCGATAAAGCTAAAGGACTTTACCAAATACTTCTGAGAACTAACGTGCTGCTTTCATGTGGGCTTGGACTCTTGTATTTTTATTAGTATGGGTCTGAGGCAGGCTGACAGCTCCTCTAGGAATCTGGGTATGTTTCCTGGAGATGTTTTGCCAATGAAGCTGCACAGATAGGCATGCGGAGGTCCAATCCTTCCAGCCAATGGGAGCAACAGAAAACCCCACCACGAGCCATTTCAACAATTTTGGGGTGGTATCCTAATCTCTCGCTTACACACACACACACACACACACACACAGAGTCTCTCTATCTCGTCCCCTTCCCAAGGTCCTCCCTCCCCTCCCCCCGCAGGATAGTGCCGCATCCGGCTAAAACCCCATAGGTACCATGTGACAGGTTTGTGCGTGCACAGCAGTGTTAAGGACAGAGCGGTTGGAAAATAAAAAGAAATCATAGAAAAAGGAAAAAAACAGAGGAGAAAAGAAGGCAGGAGAAGAAAGAGAAGAGGAAAGAAGAATGTTAACATTAGTCTGGAGGACCAGTACTACACCTTTCTGTAAACTCATATCCACCATGCGTGGGCTCATCAGCTCAATGAAGAAAGTCTTGTTTTTCTCATACTCCTCATCATCAATTACCTTGATGTGAACTGTTTTGCTGTGGATTGAAAAATAATAAGTGTCATAAGGAGGAGGAGGGGATAGGAAAGCAAGGGTGGGAGAGGGTAAGAGAAACCAAAGAGGAAAATTAGAGACAGTCAAAGTTTACTCACCCACTGAACAGGCTCAAAGTGGCCCTGGAGAGAAATTTACTTCCCCTTCCTGTGTATTTACATTGGCAGAACAAAATGGGTAACTGCAAGGCAACTAATCCTTCGGCCTTGCACCTGATTTACACACACAAGTGCACACTTTGCTCACACAGTTACTCAGTGTGTGTGTGCGCACACACACACTTACACTTCACAGACACAGCTTTTGCTCATAGGTCTGAAAATTTGGCCTAAAACATCCTTCCAACAAGGAAATCATAAAAGGAGTGAACAAACCAGCCCCTTGTACACATGGGAATATACTGCAACTTAATCCCAGATCACCTCAATCTAAGCATACAGTAGGTTAATCTGGCTAATCAGAGTTCTATTGGACAATCTTCCTCTGGAGGCTCCCACAAGGTATGTTGGGCAGACTAACTCTGGGGCAAATTCTGACACACAGGCAAAACACTCGTGAATTACATGAGCATCTTCACTGAATAAGGATGAAGGATTAGCTCCCAGTCTGTGTCCCTGTTCCCTCAATTACACACACACACACACACACACACACACACACACACACACACACACACAGAGAGAGAGAGAGAGAGAGAGAGAGAGAGAGAGAGCAATTCAGCCTCTGCATGCCTTGAAGGCTTAGCCAGTTGGGTTGTTTTGCTTTCACTTAGTGTTGCTCTCAATTGCCTCAGGGTGTAAATTATACCTGCACTGTGCTTTTTTTCTTGTTGATCGGCAGGAAGGGCTATATGAAATCACATCTCTCCTTTCTCACTTGTAAAAGGAGCTCATGCTTTCAGACTCTGGTGCAATTTCTCACACTATTTAATGCAAAGCAGTTCCTGTGTGCATTGACATTCATATATTATATTTATATTATCTATGCTCACATGTATTTATACATTATAAATATGTGTATGTATACACTTCAGGGCTCCCAAACACTGCAGAGACACTGAAAGCCCTCAGTAGGCAAGCTCTATGAACAGCAGTTGAAGGTTTCTGACCGTCAGAGGGGTGAAATATTGGAACGGCCTTCCGAGGGAAATGGTGGGGGCGACGGACCTGTCTGGTTTTAAGATTAAGTTGGATAAGTTTATGGAGGGAATGGTTTAATGGTAAAACATAGTAGCCAAGGAAAACCAAGCAATGGTACATGAATAGCATAATGGCCAACAAGGGTCAGGCTAGAGACTCTTGCCTATATGCTCGGGGAATTACTGATTGCCATATTTGGGGTCGGGAAGGAATTTTCCTCCAGGGAAGATTGGCTGAGCTTCTGGAGGTTTTTCGCCTTCCTCCGCAGCATGGGGCAGGGATCACTAGCAGGAGGGTCTCAGCCGATTGAAGTCACTAAAACACAGGATTGGGGACTTCAACGGCAGAGTCCAGGGAAGGGTCTTGCGGCCTGCAGCATGCAGGGGGTCAGACCAGATGATCATAATGGTCCCTTCTGACCTTAAAGTCTATGAGTCTATGAGTCTATGAGCAGTTACAATTAAATTCTGGAACTGTCGTCACTTAACATTTCTGAAATAAGAAATTTGTAGCAAATGCCCTACATTTCTCTAGCCATAGGTCAGTTCTCCCTGAAGACCAAGCCAACTAGCTAATTCATCACATGATGGGTCCTGAGCCTGTGAATGACTTAACCTCCAAACAGTTCCCTCCTCCACACAGGCTTC
Source organism: Trachemys scripta elegans (assembly GCF_013100865.1). NCBI lineage: Eukaryota > Metazoa > Chordata > Testudines > Emydidae > Trachemys > Trachemys scripta. The sequence goes on along the minus strand of NC_048301.1, from coordinate 66,617,193 downwards.
TTCTGCACAGTCCTCCTACAATGATCTCTGCAAAATTCCGACACCTCTTCAATTTTGGACCATCATGTGGTATATTAAATGTGTCTAACCTCTTGTGTCTGTGTGCAGAAAAGAAGGAGAACCCGTGCAGTTAAATCACAGGACTGGAAATCATGGGATCTGTGTTGTATGTTCCTATCTCTTTAAGTAGCTTTTGGTGCCTCCGTTTCCCCATGTGTAAAATGATGTTGTTAACACCTCACTCACAGGAATGTGGGGAAGTTTCCTCCATTAATGTCTGCGATGTGCATTCAGACCCTTGGATAGAAAGTGTTAGAAAACTGGAAAGTATTATCATACTGCTCTAGATTGTAACTCCTCAGGGCAAGGACTGAATCTCCTACATATGTCCAGTACAAGCACTATGTCAGCACTCAATAATAGTAATAATAACCTTGAGATAAACTAGAGACAGTGGCTTACACTACAAACATATATTCCACCAACAAAGTCAGCTGACTTTGGAAATATTCATCAGTAGTATGGACCGGTGCTTCTTCATTCCTCAGCCAAGGTGATAGGAGTTATTTACTTTCCTGTTATGAGAGAATGAGCTGGTATCACTGGTCAGTTATCAGCGTTTTCTCTGGAGCTACCACTTCGTTATCTCTAAATACTATGCAGGTATTTCTTCCTCCACAGAACTCTCATTGACTTCGATGGGACTTGAGTGTGTTGACCTGACTATCTGGAAGATCAGGCTTTAAGTAAACCACAAATTCATAAATATTTAGGAAATCCCTATGGTTCTATGAAGGGGAAAAAAAGAGAGGCTCAATCCACTATCTCTGAGGTCTTGCAGCTCTCTGCTCATGTCTTAATGTCCTAGTTGTATATAGATCAAAATTGTACACAGCCAACTTACTACAAGTACCAGGCATGACATTTACTTCAGCATCTTAAAATTAAGAGTGCTTCAGAAAGACAAGCGTTCATCCCTGCACTCAAGTGCCGCTGCAACCCAAACCACTCTGCTGATGCCCCTGCCAAAGTGCATAGTGCTGTCATCAAAGACCTGGCTATGTCGTTGAGTAAACCAAACAGTTCCCATGATATCACCTCGCCAAAAGCCAGACTAGGGTTAATACTGTAAGTACTGAGCCATGCCTGCTGGGTAATGACTCAGAAAAGTGCCTCACTTAAGAGTAATATAGGAAAAAGAACATTTGCCAGTTCTACAATGCTGTAACATTGGGGGAAGGCTCCTTCTGGACACCTGAAAGTGACCATTTTACACTATGAAGCATGAGGTTTGATTAACTTCATTACTCAAGCTTGCATACCTACAGCTATTAGTAAGCACATAAGACTATGCAGTCCTCCTACAAATGTCCAGCCACAGCATTTGACTCAATGGCCTACCGCCTGATAGGTCCTACTGTCCGACCACACCGTGGAAAGCAGTTACTTTTAGTGGTTCTCAGTTTGATCTAGCCCTCTTAGTCATCCATTGATTTCATATTATAATATAGGAGTAAAAATAGAGACTGATGAGCTTTCACTGTCTTTCATCATTACGAATATGCAAGAGAAATCGCTTGTAATCTTTCTTCTTGCTAGATTAAATAATCCTGATTTTTTGCCATCAGTTGCTGTACAGAAATTGTGTATTAATGCTAGACAGTCTCATCTCCCTTGTCTGGACATTTTCAGTCTCCACCAATGCGGCTTGAAGGACATAGGATTTTAAACACTGTGTCTCTGATGAAAACCTGAGTACTGTGCTGAGACTTTCTTCACAATAATTTTGTTGCATACCTTCTATGCTTCTTTGGAAACACTTAGCAGCACATGGGGCCTACACAGGTTGACAGGTAGGGTTTTTTAAATGAATGTTGACCGAGACCATGACACTTGGCAAAAGTTTTTTCAGATTTCTGTGGATTATATCTACATCTGATCTGTCTGTATGATCTTTTTCTCTCTTTTGGTATTTTCAAAAGTGACCAGTGTTGGGCTAACTCTGACAGGTTTTGAAAATCCCATCCACACAGTGTATAGGTGGACTAGTAGTTAACACAGCCTGAGTGTTACCATTCCAGTGGGCCTTTTTCACTTAACTTACAACTTTTATGAATTTTTACTTTTAAAAGCTGAAATTGTCCAGGTTTTTTTCCTCAGCCCTTGAGAGAATATTTTGAAAAAAAATTGAGCAAAGTAGTTCAAATATAAAGAGAGTTGAAAAAAAGTACAATTTTGTCATTTTACAACAATTTCTGTAACCACATTTTGAACAGCTCCAGTGTTTCAGTGGGTTAGAAGCCTGAAATTTGTGAAGGACATAGTCTCTGCTTCATTGATGTATCTTTCTGGGGCACAGTACAAATCCATTTGGATTTGTCCAAGTTCTCAGAGTTTAGAAAACATACTTCATGAATGCGCAGTTTTGTTTTGTTTTTGTTATATGAGAACGGGTTTTATGAACAGCCTCTCAGTGTTCCATTGATACTATGCATGAATATGTAAGACAAGGAGAAATTCTCATTTAATGAGAAAGTGTGTGTGGAATATGATCTCTTGAGGGCATTTGTGGAATGCCTGATTTTATATGATCTCTTCCTCTGCAAACTGAATACTCAAAATTATGCCCTCAATGAAGCAATGACTTACTGAGTGCACATTTTGTAAAGTACAGAGTGTTCTATTACTGTCTAGCATATAATTCCACAGGAAGGGATTTCTTTATAGATTTTCTTTAAAAAATTCCACCAAAACCCACCACCTATAGAATTCCATACAGAAAACATTAGTTGAGCATTTCATGGTTTTTGGGTGCTTCTTTTTGTAGCCTTTACATTCTTTTAATTATTAACTGTATGATGAGTGTGTGTGTGTGTACACACTCACACTAATGTGTGCAGACAAACACATACACAGGAGCTGCAAAGATGATGCTGTTGCAAAAAAAGCAAATGCAATTTTAGGTTGCATTAACAGAGGCACATCATGCAAGTCAAGGGAAATGACAGTACCACTCTACTTGACACTGGTTAGATCTCATCTAGACGACTTTCTCCAGTTTTGGTCACCAATGTATAGAAAGGATGTAATGAAACTGGAAAGGATCCAGAGGCAAGTGACAAAGATGATCAAAGGGATAGAATGCAAGTAAGCTGAGCAAAGGCTGAAGGAACTGGGTATGTTTAGTTTGGAAAAGAGGAGGTTGAGGGGGGACATGATAGCGGTCTTCAAATACTTGAAAGTCTGCCTTAAAAAGTTGTTCTCTCTTGCCACTGAAGGCAGGACAAGAGGCAATGGGTTCAAACTACAGCACAGGAGATTTAGATTAAATCTCAGGGAAAACGTCCTAACTGTACGAACAGCAGGATAATGGAACAGACTGTCTAGGGAGGTTATGGAAGCTCCTTCACTGGACGTTTTCAAAAGGAGGCTGGATAGCCATCTGTTTTGGATGGTTAGACACAACAAATCCTGCATCTTGGCAAGGGGTTAGACTAGATGACTCTTGCGGTCCCTTCTGACTCTGTGATTCTATGATGCATTCTGGCTCAAGTGTGAGTGTAGGCTAAGAATGGGTACAAACAAGGTTATAGGTTACATGCAGTTCACCATCATGAATGGTTATAATCTCAAGACTCTTGTATGCTGGCTCCTTTACTCAGAAGTGCACAAGGCAATAAAGGGATAGGATGTGGGCAGAGAACAATCGTGTCTTAAGAAATGGATGAAACTTTAAGTGCAATCCCCAGCAAGCTAATGAGGCCCTTAGCTACATGATCTCATCTTAGGCTTTACTCCTTTCACTAGACAGGAGTAACTTAGGGGCTGCAGAGTCAGGGTCCCTTGCATTGCCTGCCCTGGTCATCATTTTTTATCTTGTGCTTATGTGCATTCCTGTTTTCTAATTATTGAAGACTAACTGATATGGTATCTCTGTTGCAGGCTGCTCTCATTCTCTCTCTGTTTCCACTCTCCCAAGCCCTGTGTTGCTTTGCTGCTGTCCTTTCCAATAGCTCGCTCTCTGAGAGTGGTAGTACAGCATCAGAGGTAACACAGTCAGTCATATAATACAGCTGATTTTAGCTGGTTTGCATACTACAAACTTATTGAGTCACATGCTATGAGGGTATTGCATCTTCGGGTTTTTAAATAAAACCCAAACTACGATGATCCCCTATTCTTGACTAGCATCTACAGGAAAAAAACAACTTGAATGACACTGCGCTAGTTTAAATTGGATCAGAGCTGCTGAAATGCTCCCTGCACACAGAAACGTGCAAGCAGGCAAACTGTACATGATATTGGTTATATGTTTGCAAATAACAACCCTTTCCCTCATAACCCAGCTTCTGCTTCTGAGTCATCCTGCAGGGAAATAATCATCTTTAATGCCGCTCATTCAAATCCAGCCAAGATCAGCAGTGATCAAAAATGGCCCACAAGAAATCAATCTGGTGGAGAGGTATGACAAAATCACAACCCACACGCATGTTGGAAGGCTTAAAAAGAGCACCCAGAGTTCAACAGACCATGGAAACTAAGCAACTTCTTCTTCCTAATGGTGGGTCCTTCCATGCCTGGGCTGAGACACACAGGGCATAGGCAGGGTGTGTGGAAAGGTTACACTGCTGCTGTCTGGGCTGAACCTGTTCTCTAGATAGAGGAATTAGGTCTCCAGGATGCATATAAAATATTGATACTCTAATGTATGAGCTCTTACGGAAATGATTGTGATATTAGCAATGTAGCAATCATTAGGACTTCACTGAGACTGAAGTTGGCTGTGAGGAAGAAAAAAAACTTGGCTAAAAAAGAAATATAATGAAGTAAAAAAGCCAAGGGAAAGTATGAAGAATGCTTTGATTGATCTTGAAGACAGATAGATTTTCAAGTTTTTCCCAACATTAAAGTTTAACTCCAAGGCAACAATTGGCTTCAGGAAAGTCAGTAAAATCTCTGAAGCAATGTAACCAAGAGAGCAAATCCTCTGAATTCCTAGATCAACTCAACTTGGCTACAGATTGGATTGTTACTGAACCCTCAAGCTTTAAATTGCCTTTTTTTAAGAGCTTTGAATTTTGTAACAAATCCAGCAGAATGATGGTTTCCCCTTTGCTACAAGCTGTACTGAGAAAAGAAACCCTTTTTCCTGGCTCTTAAACAAAAGACTAAGGGCAGTGTTATTATCCCAAGGAAAACTGATTCCTCTTCTCAAGACTTTGATATGACACTAAGGGCTGGTCCACACTAATCCCCCAGTTCGAACTAAGATACGCAACTTCAGCTACGTGAATAACGTAGCTGAAGTCGAAGTAACTTAGTTCGAACTACAAAGTACTTACCGCGGGTCCATACGCAGCAGGCAGGTTCCCCCGTCGACTCCGCGTACTCCTCTCATGGAACAGGAGTACCGGCGTCGTCGGCGAGCACTTCCGGGATCGATTTATCGCGTCTTGTCTAGACGCGATAAATCGATCCCAGAAGATCGATTGCTTACCGCCGAACCCGGAGGTAAATATAGACGTACCCTTACACTCCCAGACATGACTTGGAGAGCTTGAACATCAGAGTGCTTCCTCTTTGTCAGGCCATTCATATCCCTAAAGTCTCCAGGAGACTGGGTGATTCACACAAGAATCTGACTGTGTGTGGCTGATACCCTGAAGGCCTTGCTATGAACCACAGGGCACACTCTTTTTGTGTCCACCCAGTAAAAGACAAAGGTGAAGCCAAGACTGGCACCATTTTGGGATCTCAAGAAAGAGAGCAAATTGTCAGTTGATTTCTGGAGAAAGAGTGAAAAGACATCAGGGCAAAGTACACACACTGGTGCCTACCTCTTACCACAGACATGAGATCAGATGGAAATGTTTTGTGCCTTATAGCAAGAGACTCGTGTATACTACTCCATCTGAATGGATGTACTGGAGAAAGATGAAAAGACCAAGGCCTTTCAGATTAGAGGAGCCAGGAGCACAGCAGAGCTCAGACACGTTACTTTGCATAGTAATTTTGTGACATACACAGATTTGGCCAAATTCACCTCATGGTGTAAGCAGATACAACTCAATTAACTTCAGTTAATCCACTTACATCAAAGCTGAATCTGGCCCCTGGAGACTCAGCTGAGACATACCCCTACCCCCATAATGATTTCACTTGTGACCCACTCAGAAGGTGCAGGTCTGGTGGACAGGGCTGGCTCCAGGAACCAGCCTGTCAAGCAGGTGCTTGGGGCGGCCGCTCCGGAGGGGGGCGGCAAGTCCAGGTATTCGGCAGCAATTCGGCGGAAGGTCCCTCACTCCCGCTCGGAGCGAAGAACCTCCCGCCGAATTGCCGCCGCAGATCGCGATCGCGGCTTTTTTTTTTTTTTGGCTGCTTGGGGCGGCCAAAACCCTGGAGTGGGCCCTGCTGGTGGATTACTCTCATTGAGCCCACCTATCTTCTTCAAGTATTGCTTGGGTCCAAGAATGTTTTTACAATCTTGTTAAATGATGTCCAAGGAAGAGGGGAGTGAAGCAGGGATAAGAATGAAAGGTTTTCAGGAGCAGCTTCTTTGAAAATGCAGGGAGGGTCAATGTTCAGGGGAAAGGATGGCTTTGGGGATAGGTGATATATTATATAATATTTCATCTTAGTACTCACAAAGCTATTACTATCTGAAGGCTGCTCAGCAGCTACATGAAATGCATTGGTCTGCTTCCTTGTGGGTAAACTGTCCCCCTTTCTGACTACTTCAGCAGAAAGGTTGACTATACAGAGGCTGAAATGCTTTCTCACCCTAGGAGGGTGATTACTCCAGGTCTGGGTTGAATTGCATTGGCAGAGCAGCGTTGCACTGCCGCTACTCAGGCGACGTGTTCTGTAACTACAAAAGACTTCCGTTTCCAGGGTACCTTTCATACTCAATGAAAGCAAATTGAACTGTAGACACACTCGGTGCTCTGGTTAATTTTCTTAAGGCCAAAATGCATATTGCAATATTGTCACCTGCATCTTAGCTGCAGCTGGCCTGACAGCTACTTCCTAGTAGAGCATGGAGAACCAGGAAGATGGATGGGGAGAGAGACTGGCGCATAACACCACTCTGGGAAAACTTCATGTTCATGTGAGAGGTGTGACAAGAGGACACCGACAGGAAGAGAGCAAGCGAGAGAGGGAGGCTCGGGAACATTTGCTGTGAGAACACTGTGACAGTCTCTTGAAATTAATCGAGGCAGCCTGAGGCACAAGGGGGTTTTCATTGTAACAGGCCCGACAATGCATTCACCTTCATGGAAAGAGTGAGAGCTGAAGAGCTCCTGGATCAACTGGGCAGCTTTCTCTCACAAACCTTTGATTCAACTGCACTGGGGGACAGGAAGGGGATACTTCCTGTCCTTTCTCCCTCTATGTGACTGCTCTGTTATGGACAAGATGTAACTCTGACAGCTGAGCAGCTGAGAATGACAACAGCTATCCAAAAGTCTGTCCTGGCAATCAACAGCCAACTTTAAATACCATGGCAGGCATCAGGGACTGATGAACTAGTCTTCAAAACCAAAAACCCACACAAACCTTCACACAGACTCAAATGAACTTGAACCTTCAAGGGCCAAAGTCAGACATGGTGTAAGCAGCTTTTTAATTCAGTCTTCAATGGAGTTCCTCCCAGTCTCAATTAGGCTCTGAATGTTTTTAGGTTAGAAAAGTTTAGTTAACCTCTCCTGCCTGGGTTCAGACTGGGCCTGGAGGCACAGGTAACAAAAAAAGAGTGACAGAGCTATTTCTGGCCTGACAGGAAGCATCATCAATCTCCCCCGAGATCCCTTGTTCTTGTGAGATTTCCAGCCCAGATCAGCTGACCCAATACGTTTCACATTTACAAGAAGCTTCAGGTAAGATTCCAAGCACTACACTGCCAAGCAGCCAGCCCTTGAATGACTGAGGGAAGAGACGCCGCATGCCCATGTAGAATTTGAAAGGGCATGGCTGCAGCAGCATCTCAGCTTAGACATGGGGAGCTTTTGTAGCCAGGTAGCCTTTTTACCCCTAAAAGAGTTTTAATCTTTTAAATATACAGTACAGACAAATCTCTTCTCTAAAAACCTCACATGCAGATTGTTCAATCTGTAATTTCAAATCTGGGGCGGCCAAAGCGTGGCCCACAATGGCTGCCTTCAGCTTTTTGTAGGGAAGTCCAATCAACGCCGATCGGCTCAGGATGCAGCATGGCAATCTGGAATCTGTAGTCGTCATGGGTCACACATCCACACAGACAATAAGGGCATCTGCTACCTCCTCTATTTTATCGAACATAAATTGGGCTCTGGCACTTGCCAATGTAGCCCTCAGAGGGCACTGTTTGGACACTCCTACTTTAAATATATGCTTAATAATAATCACTGGTTTCAGAACTCCAGAGGGAGGGCAAGCTCCACTTAGGAGCAACTTAACATTGCATGAGACTTTCTGGAGTAAGCAGCAGAAGATGAAATGAATAGACATTGATCTTCTCCTAAAAGACTTTATGTTCACGACGTTGCTAAATTCTCCATCTGACAAGTGGAGAGAGTAATCTATAAAATCATTTTATTTGACAGCGCCTCTGCTTCAAATACATAAGGAAACAACTGGATGGTTATTTGATTAATGTGCTAGAAAATACTGAGTATCTCTGTTGAGACTCTCATTTGTAGGAATTATTGCTGTGGAGGCTAAGAGGATGCGTCTGTGTGATTTTTGGATGGGAAATAAAACTGAGCTCAACAAAATTGCGTAAGTCAGGAAGTGAAGAACACTGCATCTAATTGAAATTGGGGGGAGGGGTTTATAGCAGGTAGGGAGAATGCAATTATTCAGTATGGAATGAGGCCAGGACACCAGGGGTAACACCCCTCAGCTTCTGAAAAGTACCATGGAATCTTTAATAACAAGTCATCATCATTGGAGTTTTTCATCCTTAGGCTTCAAGTAACATAACACAATCCCAGGAATGTAGTGCCATCACCATGTTTTCTAAGTATCTCCCTTGGCATCTAGGTGGTTATCATACCATGGCTTTCTAAACTTTAGTAGGGCACTGCAGATAGAGCTCAGTCCTCCTTCTCTAAGACCAGAGCTTCTACCACCTGAGCTAGCAAAGAATTTCTACTTCTAGCCATGATGCACGCCCAAAATTCATACTCACTCACTCACCCTGTGATAGGTACCCTATTCTTATTCTCTTCTCACCTTCACATGTCATTTGTCTCAAATTCTCTTCCCTTCTACTCCCACCCAGTAGTTAGCAATGCCCCATATCTATTCCCTCCCACCCACCTTCCTGATGACTTGCCCCAAGGTCATCCAACTCCAAATACAGTACACTCCCATTTATCCAAATGGCTTGGGGTGGGGGGTTCATCTGAAACTGGAATAACTGGTCTTTGGATAAATGGATGTTTATCTTAACTAACATAGGGCTACATGGGGACATACTATAGATTCAGATAATTAGGATTTTTGGATAAAAGAAATTCAGATAACTGGAATTATACTGTATACATTTCTACTCAACCATACTCCCATGTGCCAAACCATCCCATTGCATTCCTCTTATCCACTCTCAACCCTTCTCCCTTGACACTCTCCTAACTGGCTTGTTTGCTTCTAATTACAGGCATGCTGCCTGGCTATTCCTCAGCTGCCGTAGGTCTACAGGGTTCAACAAAAGGCTGCCCCAGCCTATGCTGAGGGCTGAACTGGTCCCTGGCAGCTCTGGAATAGCTGCCTCCATTGGTTCCTGCTTATCTTCCTTTCCAAACCCTCTCTGTTCCCGCCATTCTCTGTCACTCTTGACAACACCATCCTCCGGTCACTCAGGCCTGTTATTGGGTGTTATCTTTGACTCCTCCCTTTCGTCACATATTCAGGCTGTGTCCAAATTCTGCCCCTTCGGCCTCTGTAGCATTTCCAAAATTCAATCTTTTTCCTCTGCTCAGGTCCTCATCTTCTCTCATCTTGATTGCTGTAACAGCCCCTCTGGCCTCCCTGGAGCCCACATCACCTTCTCTTGTCCACACAAAACTCAGCTGCTCAGATCGTCTTCCTTACCATCACTCTATGTCTCCATTCTATTTGAATCCCTCCACTAGCTCCTCATTTTCCATAATACCTTGTTCAAACTCCTTATCCTCATCTTAAGAGCCTTCAAAACTTTGCTTTTCCCTACTTGTTGGCTCTTGTCCTGCATCACATCACCACAGTACCCTTCATCTACAGCCCTTTTCATTGGGCCCTACTGTAGTATGCCTTGCTTAGGAGAGGAAGCATGGTCCAGTGGCTAAAGCACAGGAATGGAAGTCAGGATACCTCTATTATATTCCCATCTCTGCTTATTGCCCTCTCAAGGAAGCTGTGAGACCCAGATACTATAAGCAAAGCATTTTGAGATCCTTGGATGAAAGCTGCTATGGAAGCACAAAGTATTATTACAACTGCAGTGAGGAAAAGGAATAGAGTGCATCTGAGCCCTGATGAAGGACATGCAGTGAAACATGGGCTCTTTCTGCTACCAGCTAGGGAGTTAAAGAGGATTTGTCACTGAGCGCAGAGTTTATTTCTAGTGCAGTGCCCATTTCCCCCTCGCATCCAGTGTGTGCCATCTGCTGTAGACACTATTGCTCCTACCGGTTTGTTACCCTGGCCCCTGCTTTAAAAGGAGCTCTGAGTATTTCTGGGGCACATTCTCTCCCACACTAACACCCCTTTATGCCATTTTGGATGCATAAAGGGGGCCTTCAAGGGGGTGAAAGAGTCCCCAGAGCAGGAGAGGCACAGGTAACCTACATTGCTCCCCTTTTGTAAGCAACAACATAGAGAAGCAGGCGGTGGGGAGGAGAAGAGCTCTTGGGGAATTGGCCAGAGCACTCAGCACTGCAGGTGACCCCCAGAGAAACCCAGAATCTGGGAAGTGTAAAGGTAGCTTTTCACCAACCTCCTGGGCTGCACCACACCACACAGAATCTGCCCCCTTTCCTTACACTGAGTGGGGGTCAGAGAGCAGAGAAGCTCACGCATCAGTCTCTCTGAAGCAAATAGTTATACAGAGCGAGAAGGTATATGCTGAGGAAGTTGCCTACTTTCCCAGCTCCATTGTACACTGCCCTCACACAAGGCTGCTGCATCATGGGTTGAAAACAGGCAGCCCTGCTTGTAATCCTATGTTGCTCCTTCACCCCACTCCACCCCTCTGATCTGTGTGTGGCTCCCTGCCTTAGAGAGTAGAGAACCTTGCCTCTAACCTGGTTGGGCGGGAAGAGATTGCTCATGTTGTACCAGGTCTCAGTAGGAAGAAGAAAGAAATATTGACAGAAAAAGCAATTTGCTAGTGTGTATTCCCCTTGTAATCTTGGCTAATTAGTAAACTGGCCTGTGTTTCAATTAGAGCTATGGGGAAATGCTTTAGCAGCTGGCATTTGGTAATTAAAAGGGACACAGTCAAGACCAAAGCCATACATTTTTTTAAAAAAGGTCTATCCTTGTGTTATCACCCCTTAGAATATTAACAGTGAAAGAGCTGTAATGATCTTAATTTATTTTTCACCACGGACAGTATCTGTTAAACTTTTGCCCTTCACTCGGTTTGGACAGTGAAACTAAACTGGTCAGTTTCACTTTCTATTTATAGTCAGCTTCACATTCCCAGTTCTGGTGCATCTTGTGCCACAGCACTATGTGAAAAGATTGCATACCCTCATGTTAATTTGGGAGGCAGCCTACATGTGGGGCCTTGTTCTCCCCTGCCTTGCATCCTGGACTGACATTTACACCTGGGCAGAGTGGTGGTGAATCCTCACCAATTCAGCACAGTAGCATTTCACACGCACTTTGCAAATGTGTAAATGACTATAGAAAGTGAATGGTAAAGAAAAATCAGACCCCTTATGTTACTAGACAGGCAGGTGAGCCTTTTAACCCCTTTTAGTCTTCTTGAGAATTTTTAAAGGTAACTTTCAGTCGCCCATATAGTACTTAGGACAACACTAGAGATGCAACATACCCCCACATGTCAACCACACGAGTCAGCAGCCAAGCTATTGAATGGCAGCTGTCACCCACTCAACACAGAGCGCTTGGCAGGGCTACAAAGGACATGCTGAGAAAGCACAAGAAAATGCTCGGTGAGCTTAGTAGAATCACCCAGGTTCTGCCAAATAAATATTTTTCCAAAGCACTCTATATTTCAATTTTTCAAACATGATAAAACTGTCTAATACCGAGGATTCTTTTATCATGAAAGACACAGTGATTAGGCTTAAAAACTTCTGCAAAAGAGGGAAGAACAATTCTTGATATCCCTCTCCTTCAGCAGAACCCTTCATTCTGATTGGCTGAGAGGGGACGTGTAAGCTGGCTGGTATTATACTAGCCACTTTCAACATTTTTTTCCAGGCTCTCTTTTTTTAAATTCAGTTGTCACTATGAACCTTTCCAGTCCTGTGTGTGATCTTTGCTTAAATTCCCCATTCAAAAATCCATTTAAATGTTTGTGAAAGTTCCAGCTCGTCAGCTCTGGAGACTGAAGTCTTCTATTTACGCACAGGACAGATGACAGCATGGACAGCTGCAGCACAGGGTTTTTTACACTGAGCCACCAACTTGCTTCAATAATGACCAGTAGGGGCCACTTCTAGGAGTGAGAAGGAAGTTTGGTCTTCATGGCTCATTCATACTTTGAGCTCTCTGTTGAGTTTGCCAACTAGTTCCCAATGCAATGTGAGTACCTGAGACCTCAAAATTAGACTGAGACTATTGACTCATTTTACAGAGCTCACGAAACAAACCACATTTTGTCAATACCTACTAGGGTTTGGTTTGACCCAGTGGCCTGGAAGTGAAAAGCTCTATATCCCACCTAGTCTCTCTGGAGTGTTTGCATCATTGCACAAACATTTTTTTCTTGTCTAAAGGTCCGGTTTTAAAAAAAAACAACCACGCTGGAATTGCCCTTAGCCAGTTCAGAATATAAGAAAAAGGAAAAAGACATCAACCCTGATTCCTTGTTTAAGACTTTCATATCCTCTAATTTCTCCTGTTCCACTTTAGTTTTATGTATTATTGCAAGAGGCTGTGATGTCAAAACCCATCATGGATTTTGATAGCCTGATGAAGCACCTGAGGTGGTTTTGTTTTCTTTAAAACATGTACCCAGAAATCCAGTAGGCTGAATGACTGGAAATCCCCAGGAATTTAGATGGAGGACTGAACTGCTTCAAAATGCCTTTGGGTGCCCTGCATGCATATGAAATGGGCATTCGACTGGAAATGACTTCAGGGCCCCGCCCGGCAATCCCACCGAATCATTCTCGGCTCCTGTCCGTTGTGCATTCTCTACTGTCTTGCATTAGCAGCCTAGTGCTACCCTAGGCTTTTAGCTGTAGGCATGGAGATTTGGAAGCTAAATTTAGATGTCTTCTCTATTCTTTAGCAACACAGTGTTGCTATGGAGATGTTGGTGAGGACATGAGGGCGGGGATGAAAGGAGAGAGGAAGGTTAAGAATGAGGAGAGCCATGCTCTTCACAATAGTCTCCAGCTCTGGAGCTTTTTACTTCTTTGAACGATAGAATCAGAGAGGCTGGAGATGGAAAAGACCCATTTGGTCAACCAGTTCACCCCCTTTGACACTGCTGGCTTGTTCCCTAGAGCAGGGGTTTCCAAAGGGTGGGCCACAGCCCAAAGGTGGGCCACAATGTGCTTCTGGGTGGTCTGCCGGCGCAACTGCATTCTCCAGTCAAGCTCTTAGTCAATTTTTAACTCAATGTGAATTGTGTAATCAAATAAAAGCTATATAAATGTAATGTTTTGAGGTGTATACGTTGGACAGATTATATGGGGGAAATCATTTACTTATTTATTTAAAAACCAAGCTGCAATATGTCAAGTTTAATTCTCGCGAGTACAACGGTGCGTTGCACTGCAAGGTAACCTAGCAACACACACAGTCCACCATATACAACTGTAAAAAACGGCAAGCAGTATTTCAATCCGACATGGATTGATTTATTTTTCAAAAATGAGAAGGGTGCACTGGTGGAGAAAATAATGAAAGTCCCAGACCATCTACAGCTACATGAAATAAGTCAGCCAAAAAAACACAGAAAGTGGTAAGAAAATGTGTGTGTTATAATATAACTGTTATTTTATATTTTTATTTACAATATTTGATTCTTTACTAATTGGACAACTATTTTGTTTTAAAATCAATAATAACACGTTTAACATTTTTTTTTTTATTGTTGTGTTGCTTATTGTTCAGTTTTATACATTGTGTTTTCCCTATCGGAACATCACGTTTTGCTTTCAACATTTTTTTTAAAGTGTAGTTTTACTAAAACTGTTTGGTTTCAAAGATCTTGAAGCATTTCTTTGAGTGAATATTGCTAGAGATTTCTATCATTGCAATTGTTTACATTGAAATGAAAAGGAAACATGCACATTGTTTATTTACAGTGATATAGTTTATATGAATGTAATAATTAAAATTAATAATTTTCCTCAAGAAGTGTTAATAGTGGCCCACAGTGCCTCAGGGAAAAAAGTTTGGGAACCCCTGCTCTAGAGTGCATTGTTCAGTGCTTTGTCTAGACTACTTTTAAGTGACCCAACAAGAGGGCTTCTGCCACTTCCATTGCAAGACTATTCTACAGTCTAACAGAACTCACTGCCGGGAAGAATTTCCTGATAGAGTATTTAGGCTCTCTCATTACTCCTACTACTCCACCTTGAACCACCCTAAACTATCCTTTCCTCTCCTCAATGTTTACACCCTTCACACCTTTGTAGAGGGCTATATGTCTGGCATCCTTAGTTGCTGCTCAGCCAAACTATGCATTACTTATTTTAATCTTTCCACATAAATTAGTCTTTTCAGCCTCTTTGTCATTTGATTGTTGTTCTCTGAAATCCCTCCAGTTGTTGTAAACATTTCTGTTATTGAGGTGCCCAGAAATGAACTCAGAATGCCAGGTACAGTAGCATGAGAGACATATTACCTATTACCTCCCTGCACTGCCCAGATGTTTCTGTGCATTCAGCCCTAATTCATATTGGCTAATATTACCACCATATTGCATTGCAAGCTCATATTGATTCTGTTTCAGCTGTTCAGCCAGGAAGAAGGGAAGGGGAAATTACTTTATGAAGTTCTGAAGGAAGAAGACTCCATATTATCCACCTCCATTCAGCCAAGGGCTTGAGGAATGGGGAACAGGGCTAAAGGGGAAAAGTCTTCTGAAAATCTCAGGAGAATAATTTCTCATAAGATCAACCGCAGACTGAGTCATCACAGGGCTTCTGTATTGCCATGATCCAAATAAGGTACCTTCTTGGCAGGGACTCAGATTTGAACTGGTCCTGTGGGTATTAACTTGGAAGGAAAACAGGAAAAAGAAACTAGTGAGAAAAGATGGCCTCCTGTGATGGTTTCTGATTCTCGTAACTGGCTCCTGTCCTGGCTGAGACAGCTTTAGAACAGCTTCCTATTAGCAGAAAGGAAGTCAGAACTAGAAAAACCAAAGCAGAAGTTCAGGTGCCACCCAGTGGCATGTGGGAGCTACTATGTCTGTCCTGTCCGGAGCTCCACCCTGCCTACTGTACATAACACATTGTCTCTACCCTTCATTGTTTAGAGTGCCATCCTCCAAAGGACATACAAAAGGGAGCAAAGACTGTATACCAAAACCAGAAAGCTCAACTAGGCTCTACTATGGAGAATTAAACAGATCCAGTGAACCACCACTCTCATCCACCAAAACATATTTTTCCCAAGAAGCCGCCTCCTATCTTGCTCCTGTAATTTTTCCTTATACCTCTTCCTCCCATTCCTGCCTTCACATGTGAAATTCTCTCTCCCTAGAGAGTATTTTTGGCAACCCACGTTTCTGATCAATCCAAGTCACATTTAGCCTCAAATCATCCCAGGATCCTTGATCGGCAGAAGGGACACAGCTTTTAAAATGCAGTTACAGTCAGAAAAGTATGTATAAACAGGCCCTTCTTACTCAACAGAACTTCTCCTTGGTTTTCTCTGAGTCACACCAGCTCACACATGGTTTTGCTTCCATTAGCCCTACAGAGCCAATATAGCTACAGGAGAATGAGCAGGAATCTATTCTGTCTTAGGCATCAGCAACATAACTGTCAGTTAAATTCCATTTGCAGAATTGCTCCTGCTGGTGGCGTCTGAGGCAGGAGTCCAGCCAGATTCTCAGGGAAAGCCTGTGGCTCTGGCAGTTAGAAACTGGGGACTCCTTTCACCAACTCCTCCACACACTCCTACCCTTGCACCTCATCTACTCTTCCTCTTTCATCCTTTCCTATTGCCACTCCTTGCTGGTGCCTGCTCCTTGCCCTACCTTAGTGGTGTTTTCAGAGCCTAGCCACCTCAGTTCTGGCCCTCGGCCCCAGTTTACAGCCTGCTCCTTCCGTTAGTCTTTTGAAGTTGCACCTCCTGCTGCATGAAGTAGCATGGGCAGCTTCAAGAGGCTGGCAGAGAGACAGATGAAAACCATAATGGATAAAGTGTGGCTTAAAAGTAGGAAAATGAATGACCGGGGGAGGGAGGAAGGTTGGGGAAAAGGAGAGAAAGAAATGAGCCCCATTCTGTGCGGGACCTGAGCCCCAAACTCAATCCCACCCACAACCTCTCCCTCCCTGGTTGATATGTATTCTCAGTCCATGCCCATTTCAACCCTTACTGACCTACCCTACATCCATACCCATCACTCCCCAGTAGCACCTGCCCCAGATCCAGCCACCGTCATTCCACACTGCCTGGTGACAAATGCCCATACCTGTCCTCTCTAGCCACTGACCCTAAACCCATCCAAATATGTGACTCCATCCGATTCCCCCTTTCAGCTGTTAAGACCCCCCCAATGCAACTCCCTCGCCCCCTGGACAATTGTAGGGAAGGTGTCACAGCTTTTAAATTCACAAATCTTGTCACTCTACCCACAGTGTCATTTCTCCCACACCACTGTTCTGATTTCACGGCATGTCAAAGCTTATGGGAAGTAACAAATAGTAGAAGCTATACATTAGCCGCCACTGAGGGAGAGAAGGGAGTTCAGTCTCCAAGGACCATTCAGTCCTTGTCTTTGGCTAAGACCGCCAACAAGGGGTGAGGGAGTGGGGGGGAATGAGAGTTAGTACACAACGAACAGGAGGGCTGTGTGTGCATGGGTTTGCCCCATCCAGAAGCAAGACAGATAGTGTTTTGTTATTAAACTAGTACATAGTAACCAGACACAGTTACATGATTCCCTTCCCCCACTATTTCTTTCACCTGTAAGCGCACAACCATCCTACAACTCGGGAAAATCTTTTAATTACTCTGCATTTGTGGTGTGGACAGATGACTATTTTTTAAATAGATGCTGGTCCATTAGGAGCTGGACTGATACCTCCAATTCATTTCATATAGGTCAGCAAACAGCCAGCAGATAACAAACACTTGTGCTAACTACTGACCTCTGCCGGATTCAAGCTGCTCACACAGGGCCCCATTCACTGTTGCTCTGCCCCTTCTGCAACGGCTTACACTAATGCAGGGCGAATGTAAAATGCTGCCCAGTCCGAATGGGAGTGTTTTATGTTCACCGGGCACTGGTGTACATGAGTACAGAGAGAACAAAGACACAGAGGCACAGGCCTCTAAAGCTGAACGCCTGGTATCCCTAACCTCCTGGTAGGAGCACTTTGGAAGTCAGACACCTTCTTGGAATAAAACATGACATTATGTGACTGAAGCACCATTCACTCCAGCTTCATCAAACCACCCACCAGGTTTTAGTCACGTGGCTCTCACTGGCTTTGGTGAGAGCAGTACAGGCTAAAACCTCATGCCATGCTTTGACAATGGATCCCCGGAATGTTAGCCCAGGGATTGCCGCTCTAAATAGCTCTGGCTTTATCAGTCCCCAAACCCTGCCCTGTCCGTGTATGTTAAGAATAAAAACACTTGACCGTTCTAAGAGTGCTTTCCCCTACTTTGCCTTAGAGGGTTCCTTATGAATCAAGATCCCAAAGCTATGGAACATCCCAAAGGGAGGCAAAAACTGAGATCTGTCTGAGTGCAGGAAAACAATTGTGTCAGAGTGGAGGAGGATTGTGTGTTTCCTCTGTGCAAACTCTGAACTGGCTTTTCTGTCCAGCTTGAGTGTAATTAGGTTGAAATGGCATCGGCGCTTGAGCTTCGCTCCCTCCCTATTCCAGCCTCAGCTCTCTTCCAGTTCGGTTCACATGTGCCCTCAAGTGAGCATCACAGCTCTTACATGGAAATTGTGCTATACCTACGCTGGGAAGACTGTCATGAATGGGAACCTTCCGCTCTGTCTGTCTGTTTACCAGAGTGTCTGTCTGTCTTTGTTTATCACCTGGTTGCTCTGTTTTTCTGATTCTTTCTATCTCCCCTACCTTCTGCCCGTCTGTCCCCCCAGCTATTTGTTTAGCCATCTTGAAAAGACATATGACCAGAAATAATGCTAAAAAATAAATGTTCTATACCTTTAAAAAAAAGCAGCTGATTTTGATCTTTCGTTATCTTTGCATTTCAATAGTGCTTTTCACCTGAGGATCTCAAAGCACTTTCTAAAATTTGGTGTTATTCCTGTTTTCAGATGGGGAAACTGAGGCACAGAGGGTATAATTGACGTGCACAATGTTGCATCAAGTGTCAGTGTCAGTCAGGAATAAAATCCAACAGTCAGATTCATCCCCACACATGCATCAGGTTAGGGATGGGGGGAGGCTTCTTGGACCTCCCTTACACAGCAGCTGGAGGACCAGTTTGACCCACACTATAGGCAGTTGGCCACAGCGGAATTTGCTTGGCACAAAACAGCCAGGGCATATGAATGCCCCAGCCACACATCCTCCTATTTGTCCCCTCCATCCTCCACCCAC
This sequence comes from Trachemys scripta elegans, assembly GCF_013100865.1. Taxonomy (NCBI): domain Eukaryota; kingdom Metazoa; phylum Chordata; order Testudines; family Emydidae; genus Trachemys; species Trachemys scripta. The sequence goes on along the minus strand of NC_048301.1, from coordinate 66,598,264 downwards.
CCCGTTTCCAGCCTGTGCTGGAACATCCGTTGCACCTGGAGCTGCTGTAGCAGTGGTGCAGTGCTGGCTCTGTGCCTGCGTATAGGAACCTATTTCTGTCCTGCAACCCTGCCTAGCTAGTGTACAGAAGCTGTGGGGAAATGATGAATAGAGCTCTAAATCTTCTGATTCCCAGCCCCGTACTCAATCCACTAGGCCACAAGTGCCCCATCAAGAGTAGACTAGAGCTGTTTAAAACATACTGTATTTTCTGGCGTATAAGACTACTTTTTAACCCAGGAAAATCTTCTCAAAAGTCGGGGGTCGTCTTATACGCCGGGTGTCGTCTTATAGGGCGGGTGCTGAAACTTCCGAGCCGGACTGGAGAATCTGCGGTCACCGCATATGGTGGGGGGAGCTCAAAAACGGCTGCGGCCGCATCCCCGCCTGATGACGAGGTGAGGGGGTGCCTCACCGGGAAGGTGTAAGTGAAGGGCGGAGCAAGCTGCAGGCGTCCGGGACGCCCGGGGTATGGAAAAAAGAGAGAGAGCGGCGCTGTGCCCAGAAAAACACGCCTCTTTCACCCGTCTGGCCCGCCCTTGTATCCTATTACTGTACCTCCTTCTCTGCCTCTCAGATCTCGCTCCTGAGGACTGCAGTGAAGCGGCGCAGGCGCGCATGTGCGAGATCTGAGAGGCAGAGAAGGAGGTAATAGGATACAAGGGCGGGCCAGACGGGTGAAAGAGCCGTGTTTGCGCTACCGCTCTGATAGTCTTGGAGACAGGGAGGGCTGGGCAGGCAGGGAGAGCTGACCAATCCAAGCAGGCTTTGTATACAACAACCAGCCAATCGCCGGTAAGGTACATCGCTTGCCGTGATTGGCTGGTTGTTGTATACTGGGTACCACATACAGTACAGCACCAGTATCTGTACCTGTTCATACAGTATAGCACCAGTACATACAGTACAGTATACAAATGTCCAACAGTCAAAACCCCATCATGGCTCCACCAGCAAGAAGAAAGAAATATGAAGCCAGTTTCAAACTTAAAGTTGTAAACTTTGCCATGGAACATAATAACTGCGCTGCTGCAAGACAATATGGAGTAACAGAAAAGATGGTTCGGGACTGGAAAGCAAATGAAAAAGCATTAAAGAGTGTGCCAAGGGGTAATTGTGCATTAAGAAGAGGCACTCCACATTGGCCAGAACTCGAAAAACATGTAGCAGACATGGTGAATGAGCATCGCCAAAACGGTTATGTAGTGACACGAAATAAAATACATTTGTTTGCACTTCAGTGGGCCAAATCTAACCCAGATCACAGCAACAGATTTAAGGCCACTGTATCCTGGTGTACTAGATTCATGGGAAGGCATAATATGGTACTGAGGCAAAAGATGAAAATTACCCCAAAATTACCTGCAGATCTTGATAGCAAAGTAAATAGTTTCCATCGATACGTAATACAACAGCGCACTAAACATGGCTATGCGTTAAGTAGTATTGGAAATATGGATGAAACTCCAATGAATTTTGATATGGTTGGAAATAAAACTGTCCATCAAAAAGGTGAAAAAACAATTTTAATTAAAACAACAGGACACGAGAAGTCCAGTTTTACAGTGGTACTAGGATGCACAGCTGATGGCGCCAAACTGAGACCAATGATTATTTTTAAAAGAAAAACAATGCCGAAATTCAAGTTCCCTGTTGGTTGTTTTGTACATGTGAATGAAAAAGGCTGGATGGATGAAGAAGGGGTAAAGCTATCGCTTGATAATGTATGGAGCAGGCGACCAGGTGGACTTATTCAAAAATGTAGTCTATTGGTGTGGGATATGTTCAGGGCTCATTTAACTCCCAGCACCAAGCAAATGCTTGCAAGACTAAACACAGATGCGGCAGTTATTCCTGCAGGATTGACATCGTTGGTACAGCCACTGGATGTGTGCCTAAACAAGCCATTTAAAGATCACATTCAAGAACAGTGGAATGAATGGATGGTTAGCGGCGAAAAGTCATTCACAAAAGGAGGAAACATGCGTGCTCCACAGTTGGATGTTTTGTGCAAGTTTGTCATAAAAGCCTGGAATTATATTGATGCAGAAACAGTAATCAAGTCTTTCAAGAAGTGTGGCATATCAAATTCATTAGATGGTATGGAGGACGACTACTTGTGGCAAGATGAAGAGGAAGCCGAAGCTGAGACCACACCATCTGATACGGAATTCGATCCATACGATGACTGCCTTACAAATGTATCACAAGATGTCATTGATGTACTTATGATATCAGATGACAAACAGGAGGATTTTGAAGGCTTTTAAAGGGAAACTGTCACGCCAGCAAAACCTGTAAAAATACCGTAGCTTGCAGTTATGATGGGCGTTGCTAACTCGCCAGGGACTTGCCCAGCACTTGCTCTCTCTCTCTTGTTTGTTATCTTCCTCCTATCATCATCAGTTCCAGTTTGATTGACAGCTTAGAAAACAAACAGCATGGCAGCTCCCATGGGTTTATTGTCTTATCCTTCCTTTCAGCTTTAGAGTGAATTAGGAAAAGTTTAATCCACTTGCACTGTTTTATGTTTACATGTTTGATGACAAACAGCCTTATGTTTATAAGTGACAGTTTTCCTGCTAAGTACCTGCATGTCATAAGCATTTGAATTAAAATTACCATATTGAAATCAAATCTGATGTTTTTTTAATTTTTTTTTGGTGTGCATTGGAAGAGGGGTAGTCTTATACGGCGAGTATATCCCAAACTCTACATTTTAACTGGAAAAGTTGGGGGTCGTCTTATACGCCCAGTCGTCTTATACGCCGGAAAATACGGTAGTCCAAAACTCCATGAAGTTTTCTAGCTTTTGGTTTTTGTTCCAAAGCTGGGACTTGGCCCAGACTCAGTGAAAGGCGCACAGATGCTCCTGAGAGAATCTGAGCGGAGTTGCATAGCTTGAGAAGAAAATTGTAAGACTTGCATATTTGTGTAGTTTTGATGCAAAACTAGGGCAGACAGGCTGCTTTGGGCATAGTTTCACAGAGTGTCTTTGTATGCAAAATTCAAACCAAAACTGGGGATGAGCTGCAACCCCCACAAAGACTCCAAACACGAGGAGGATCCTGTGACCTCCTGCAAACCGAAACCTCTGGATTTCACAACGCTCTAATGCTGAGACGGACCTGCACTGCAAAGATCGAACCTGGAAAGGACGCAAATCCAAAGTTTGGATCTAGAATTCTCATTTGGCCTACTGCAGAGATAGGCTGCAGCTGCGAAGTTTGGCTCTCTCAGGGACATTTGGAGCAGGGGAGCCACTACATTTCTAACGTACACCAGAAAATTACAATTAATACCAAGGCTGGAGGTGAGAGGATTGTGTCTCTGAAACAACAGCTAATGATATAATCATCCCCTTAGAAAACAACAACATTCAAATGTCTCTAATACCTCAAGCAGCTTAAAATGTGGCTCTGGTCTGACATGCTAACGGTAAAGAATGGCATCCCGGGGTTCTGTGTTTATTGTATCCCAGTGATTCCAAATCAGATTTTCTCAGTTTACGAACAAAGAGATGGCTTTTATTAAAGGAAAGAGTTATTGGTTTAGAGTCAAGCTGAGTTAGTTCCTTCTCACACATCAATACAAGTAATAAAACTCCTGCAGGCTTACACGAGGCCCACAGCGACATGTACAGTCCTACTGAAGGCTAATGTATTGCACAGGTGTAACTAGGGGTAGAATTTGGCCTGCGGAATCTTTATCACTGGTGAGGAGAAGGAAAGCGCCCTTCAGACCCAGGCCATGTTTGCAGGGCTGGCAGATATTAAACACCATCTTTCTATTTGTCAGTAGATCAAATTTGATCTAGAATCACTGAGTGACAATACACAAAATCCCTCACTGCTCTTGTACCTTCTCTTTTCACAACAGGCACACGCTTTAGATCCTTCAGTGCCTTTTGTCCTTAAAGCAGATACCAAGGCTGAAATTCATCCCTGGTGTCAATGGAAGAACGCCAGGCAACTAAACTCAATGGAATTACAGCAGAAATGAATTTGGCCCATAGCGTTTGTCACCCTATTCCTCACACTATGTAGCATAGGCTCCTGCTTCTGAGCGTGGCCAATGCAGGTCCTTCAAATGAAGTCAAAATATCCCATAATGTGTCTGGATAACTCTGCAGGGCTGTGTTTGCCAAAGCTGGTCACAGTACTGTGGCTGGGAGGAATTTCTTCCTGACTTCCCAGCTGGTCATCTTATGTTCTGAATCATGAGGTTGGATTATTTTTTAAAGGGCGCTTGTTTGAAACTGGTGCTGTTTTGATCTCATGGGCATATGCAGCATAGCTCCACCATAGAAAATATCAAACTTGCCTTTAAGAAACAAATTCTGTCTCCAGCCCCTATACGCACTTCTGGCAACGTATACGGACCACACAGCAGCTGGAACTGGCCTGGGAGAATTCCCCTGGTACAGACAGCACAGATCCACCATAAGTGGCCTTACGCTGCCCCATCTGCAAGTTCCAGCACAGGGTGTGTATCAGGGCAAGGTTGGGAGTGGGAGCAGGCCAGTAGCACATGGTGTCACAGAGTCTGCTGCAGAGCAACCTACAGGCAGCCTTGGATGAGCTGATGGCTGCTCTAAGTTCTTCCAAGGACTATTTATATCCCTGGGGCAGCCTAGAACTTGGAAGGCACATAGGTGGGCATAAAGTCACCTTTGCTGCCCAACTCCCCCCTGAGCTGTACCTTCTGTGCTGCTCTCCTGAAGACACTGCACAGGCTCAGACCCCGGGACCTCCAGGCATGGCATTCAGGAGGTTCATGTTCACAACTGAGTGGCACACTCAGCACTGCCAGATGGGCACTGCTACAATCTCAGCCAACGGTGAGGAAATATGGGGGGTCAGAACAGCACACAGGTTAAAGCATATCAATGCATCAGAATTCACTTCCCCTTGCTTCTCCACCTCCTGTCCCAGAAATTGAAATCTCTGAAAGAGATGGATGGGGCAATGAGAAGTCACTCATGTGGGAGGCACCCGTGGTTCTGTGCTTTCCCCTTCTGAAAGACAAGACCTGATACTCCAGGCTTGGCCTCGCTCTAGCAGAACGACACTTTAAAGTTCTGGCATGCAACACAGGCTGGTAGTCGTCAATCATCTCTCCTGGATTAAATGACATCTACTGCCAGGTTGGCTGAGCTCAGGGAAAGGAAAAGCACGGAGACTCACAATAACCCAGCTGGTGACATGTGATGGGGACAGCTGTGGATCTCTCTGCTGCCGGACTTCCACGGGCTTCCAGTTCAACAGAGGTAGCCAAGTGTCAGCCACAGAGGGCTACATAAAGGCAACGTTCCCGCTGGAACCTCCCCGCTCTCCCTCTCTCATTATGTAACCACCACAGGCCAAAAATACAACTTGCTGCCGTGGTGCAGCCCAGGCTGAGCAAGATGCAAATTTAATGAGGCTTCCATGGTAACGAGCTTCACTTTGCCACAGAAGTGGGAGGGAGAGTTTGTTTGCAGGGAGCAAAAGAGGGATGGCCCTTGGCCAAAGAAGGATTTGCACAAAACCTGCGCAGCAGAAAACTTGTGTTGGGATTTTTTTAATATAATTTTTCATCTATCCAGTCAGCTGCAGCTAAATACCCAAACTGTGCAGGTTTCGTTAAAAGGCAAACCTTGGTCTTTTTTCAGCATAAGGATAAATATTGACTAGTCAATATTAATTAAACTCAGTCACACACAAAAATGGTTAAAATAAGGATAAATCAGGGAGCTGGTTTCAGTGTGCCAATATTATAAAAATCCCTTCCACTAAAAGCAAGCAGTTGTCAGAACTCACAAGCTAAGCACTGTCAGACCTGGTCAGTATTGAGATGGGAGATCTCCAAGGCAAATTAAGGTCACTGCAGGAAGTGGGATTGGAGATTTGACAGGTGGTGCCCTTCCCTGAAAGTAAAAACAAGCCAATGCCTGAGCATGACATGAGGGGGCATTTTGCTGCTGGAGGTGCTGGCTTTCAAAAGAGATTCAGAACTGATGCAGCTACTGCTTGTTCTCATTAAAGATCCCACGGCACTTTTTACAAGAGCAAGGGCATTAGCTCAGATGTCCCAGCCAAATTCCCATTTTGGAATGGGTTGCACTATGTAAGCATGTGTTAGATATTAATGTACAGAAGCAATCAGAGACACAGCATGGGGGTTGCTTCTTATTGTATTTGTGGGATAATATAAAACCAGGCACTTGCACAGCTCTTCCCATCCAAGGATCTAAAAGTGCTCCACAAACATCAATTAATTAAGCCTCAAATAACGCTGGCAGGTAGGTCAGTATTATCATTTCTATTTCACAGATGGAGAACACGGAGGCACAGAGTGATTTAAGGCCAGTTGAGATCAATGAGAACTGTGGGTAACTGGATTTTCAGTGGCTCCAACATAGGATGTCTCAATTGAGAATGCCAAAATTGAGACTCCTAAAATGTTGACCTAAGTTATTTGCGCAACAACTCACTGGCAGAGTCAGGCATCAAGCCCTGTTCGCAAACAACTCCCGCCAACATTTAAGGATGCAAAAAACACTCGGCTTCATATTTCTCCTAAGTATTCCCCTCACAATTCTGGGCCGCCGGGGGGGGGGGGGGATGACAAGTGGGGCAATTTGCCCCGGGCCCCACAGGGGCCCCGCGAGCCCTGGCTGAGAATCCCTTTCCTCACCTGGCGGCGGTCCGGGTCTTCGGCAGCATTTCGGCAGCAGGGGGCCCTTCAGTCACTCCGGGTCTTCGGCGGCATTTCAGCTGCGGGGGGGCCCTTCAGTGCTGCCGAAGACGCGGAGCGGCTGAAGGGCCCCCCGCCGCTGAAATGCCGCCGCTGCCGCAGACTCGGAGTGCCGCCCAGTGAGTACAAGCTCCCCCGCTTTGCCCCAGGCCTCCTGAATCCCCTGGGCGGCCCTGTCACAGCTGGATGCCCTTCTGTTCCAAGACGTCTGCTCAATGGCATGTACTAATCTACAGAGAGATCCACTTTATTTTAATGGGACATTTCCTGTTGGCGTGAAAACCCTTCCTATCAAGACAGTTTACCCTTAGATATGTTAGTCTAGCCTAAACTATGAGGCAATTTTCATCAGCTACTTCTCTTCAGCTTAGACCACCACGCTGCACTCCAAACAGCCTATGCAACACAACCCAACGCACTTTACAAGCTACATATGGAACAATCACTTCATCTACAACTGAAATGCATCCACTTCTGGAGTGAAGTGCAACATCTATTTAACAGCACACTGCAGCACTACACCACAGGTGAAGCCACAAAGTGACGCACTGATACTGTTGGGGGAATTTAGGGACATAACCTACATTTATCTACATAGGAATTTGGCCACTACAATTGGCTAACACTGCTATGCTTGTGAAAAGTTCAACGGGATCTTACTTCTCATCTGCTGCAGTCTCACCATTATTATTCATCAATGGCTTCAAACTCCCAGTGCCCAGAACATCTGAAATACTACTCCAGGACCACTGCATGTTACCACTATGATTCAATAAAGCTGGCCCACTGACTCCCCCATTAGGTTAGCAAATATCTTTTGTATGGTAAGGTGAACACATATTAGGTCAGTTTCATATACTCCTGTTTGCCCAGGAAATTTTAGTCTGAAATACTGAGGTTAAATTTAGTGGAGATTTTTCTCTTCTCCCTTTGGCAATTCCATTAAAAATAACTTTGACTTGAAATAAGTCTGTGTATCATCTTATACTGTACAATTATATTATTCCAAGCCCAAATGCATCATCATACTTAGTTAGGGTTACCATATCTAGCAAATAAAAAAAGAGGACCCTCCATGGGCCCTGGCCCCGCCCATTTCCCCAGCCCCAGCCCCGCCCCAACCCCGCCCTAACTCCGCCCTCCTCCCTCCCACTCCCAGCCACGCGGAAAGGGCTGCCCGAGCACTACCGGCTTCATGGTTTGCCGGACAGCCCCCAGACTCTGCGCCCCCCGGCCGGCGCTTCCCCAGCACAGCTGGAGCCCGGGAGGGGGAGCGCCCAGCCGGGGGTGCAGAGTCTGGGGGCTGCTCGGCAAACCGTGAAGCCGGTAGCGCTTGGGCTTCGAGCAGCCCCCTTGCCTCCAGACCCTGCGCCCCCAGCCGGGCACTTCCCCTCCTGGGCTCCGGCGGCGCAGGGTCTGGAGGCATGGGGGCTGCCCGAAGCCGGTAGCGCTCCGGCAGCCCGGCTCTTAAACAGAGCCGAAGAGTCAGGGGAGGAGCAGAGCCCCCGCGGCTGGAGGCTCTGCTCCTCCCCTGACTCTTTGGCTCTGTTTATGAGCCGGGCTGCCCGAGCGCTACTGGTTTCGGGCAGCCCCCATGCCTCCAGACCCTGCGCCGCTGGAGCCTGGGAGGGGAAGTGCCCGGCCGGCGGCTGCCTGAAGCCCATAGCGCTCGGGCAGCTCGGCTCTTAAACAGAGCCAAAGAGTCAGGGGAGGAGCAGAGCCGCCATTTTCCCGAACATGTTCGGCTTTTTGGCAATTCCCCCCGGACGGGGGTTTGAGTGCTGAAAAGCCGGACATGTCCGGGAAAAATTGGACGTATGGTAACCCTAACTTAGTACTAAAATAAATATATAAAAACTGAGGTTGTGCATCTAGACAGCCAGTCAAACACTCTGGATGGCTACCCCTTTCACTGGAGGCTCACACAGTAGGATCTTAGAGAATCAGGATAGCCTGCATCAAGCCAACTGAGAGCATGCAAACCAGAGTATGGAATGAGGAAATCTGGGCACCTATAATTCCCAATCATGAGGGTCCCCAAAGCATTTCAGGAAAGACGTAAAGACTGTAGAAACCTGCCCGGAATTGTAGGGAGGAGCACAGGTTTCAGAAGGTAAACATTTGGAGAAGGCACTAGGAAGTTAGACCATGTCTATACTACAGGCACTACAGCAGCACAGCTTCAGCGCTGTGGCTATGCCAATGTAGCACTATAGTGCAGACACACTGCATTTTTCCAGCACTGTAGGTAATCCACCTCCACGACCAGTGGTAGCTAGGTTGATGGAAGCATTTTTTTTTAATCAACTTAGCCACATCAACACCAGGAGTTAGGCTGGCATAGCTATGGTGCTCAGGGGTGTGAATTTTTAGTGTAGACCAGGCCTCAGACTGTATGTGCCTGGCTTGAATGCTAGCTGCAATTGCTGTGTCTCTGTAAACAGTTAGTTTTAGAAACTTGGAGACCTCATGTTATTACCCAGCATGCAGTACGTGAAACAAAGACTAAATATGCAGAGCGTGTACTCCCAAATCACCCACTTGGAGTTCTTTAACTTCGATTTTTTAATGGGAGGAAGCACAGCACTAGAAGTCATCTGACCCAGGTTCTCATTCTTGCCCTACCACAGACTTCTTTTCTATGTACCTCACTTTCCTCCTGCTCTGCCTCAAAGGGGTGTGGAGAGGCTAAATCCATTAATATTTGCGAGACACTCAGATATTGCAGTGATGGGAATCATTGACAAGCCCATAAATACTTAACTCCTTTAACACATAGAAGGTATCACAAGAAGTGGTAGAGAACAAATAGGCAGCTGCACCAGCTTCTAGAAATTAGCACCCTTCTCAGTAGCTTTCAAGCACAGTTCTGTCTTGAGACCAGTCAGAACAGGTGCAAGTTAGAGTATCTATTGTCATCATGTATTTTTATTTTTGTTCCCTAGCCCAGCCCACAGAGACTCCATCTTTTTCTATTTTCATATGCCATGAGATAATTACTTCTATAGTTACAGAATTAAAATACCTTGCAACACACATTACATATAACTTGGATAAACAATGATACATGGGGTGGGAGAAAACATGATAAGCAAATGATGTACAAGTATTTGAAGGGGGAGGAAGGAACCAAATAATAACAGGCCAAATTCTGAGATCTTAACTGAGTATCTACTCAGTACTTATTGAAAACAAAGAGACTTCGAGAAAGGATCAAGGATAAAAAACCACCTCAGGATTTTACTTAATACTAAGAGCAAGGGTGGCTTCTAGCTCTTCTAGGGAATACTTAGTTTTCCATACACCTGAAAGGAGCAAGAGACTAGATGACTCCTCCAGGACCATAGGAAAAATCTAGCCTGTTTGGAAATGACAAAATACTGATTATGCAGTAAGAACTGGAGCTGTATTATGAGAATGTCATTACAGAGGCTTCTATGTGGAGCTAGATGCTATACGTTCAAGGGTGGGAGTAGAGGACACACGAAAACCAGCACGCCAGATAAATAGTCTCAACCCTCCAAACTTTTGTTTGGTGGCTTTTGCAGCCTCGCTAGAAATGGTGCTTTGAAATACAAACAAATAAGAGAACCATCTAGAAGGGAACATCTGTGGCTCTAGAAGCTTTTACAAGAGGGTTCAGCCAGACAGGTTCTCTCTCTTTCCTTATAGCGAGGCAGATAGTTCTGACAGCTTAGTGTTTCACCAAGAAGCTCCGAATCCTGCCCTCCTGTCCCTTCCATGCTATACCTCTCCCCCTCCCTCTTGCAGACTTCTCCCTTGGAGATGCTCTCAGTGTGCAAAAACAACCTTCTCTGGACACTCATGTTACCATGCTATGCTTCCCTCCTCTCTCATTCTGATACCTCCACTCCTTGTCGGCAGCATCCTGTAGAAAGGGCCTTGAGGTCTTCCAGAGAGTGACAACTGCAGTGGCAATCAACAAGACAAGAGGAAAGAGCAAGAAGTGCAGATTCTGGCTGTGCCAGCCATACATCTGCCTGTAAGGGGGATGAAACGTTCAGAGAGGACAACGCTCAGGCTGCTATGTATCTTTCCCTTCCACTTGCAGCAGAGTGGCTTGCAGCATGTTTCGATGGCAACCCGAATAAACCTTGGGAAGAGCAATGGGCCATCCAAGACCCCTACTGTCTCCCCACATCCACCAAAACAAAGCACAGCAATTCGTCAAGGATAATCAAGTTTAACCACAAACCTTTAGTCACACACTTGTTACAAATTCTGAGTGTTGGCAAAACACATTTGCTCATTACACATATGAATGCTGTCGCCACTTCTAGCAATCTGTTTACATGGTCCCTATCACCTTAGCATCCCAGCATCTCACAAACATTAATGAATTTATCTTTGCAACATCCCTGTGAGAGGAGGAACCAGCTGGGGAATCTAACGCACAGAGAGATTCAGTGATTGGCCCAACATCACACAAAGGAATTCTGAGGTGGAGCTGGCAATGGAATGGCGATCACTGGGTGATGGTTGTACTGGCCCTGCACAGTTCAGAGGAGGAATCCTTCTGAGCTGACAGCCTCCAACCCCCAGCTGGCACCTGGAAAGAAACTCTTCTTTCTACTACAAAGGTTTGTCCAGGACCAGCAGAAGTTAAACAACTGAATTTGTCAGGCAGTGGGCCTTCTTAATCTGCCAGTTTGGAAATATAAAACCCAGTGTAGATGGTGAGTTCAAAGCAAGGCCTCTACTCTGGAGAATCTGCTATATTTGGGGACTGTTTATATTTTTATCTTTATAATTTACTGCTATTAAAAACCACCAAAAAAGCAGTGGGCTGGGGACCCAAAGTAGAAATCAGTCTGTAGGGGGTCTTAAGGTTTTGCTTTATATTTGCTTTGTTCTTTTAAGCTTGAAGAAAACACAGCACACCAGAAAGTGGAGAGAGGTGGTTGGATTTTTTAATTAACCAGGGAGTCTGGTGTATCATCTACAAAGCATCTGAGCACACTTACATCCTCCTAATGGGCTGCTGCAGCAGTTGATGAAGGGAGCAGAAGGTGAAAGATTATTATAAATGATAAAACCGCTGCACTTTATTTAAAAGAAACTGTGCTGCCTTTCATAGAGCAGGACACAGAGCAAGCTTCCACCACAGATTGGTCAACAATCTCTTCTGGCCTGAATCACACACTGCTGTCTCAGCCCTCACGTCACCACACAGCTCTGCTAATGCACCTCAATCCTGACTGGCTACATCTCAGCTAGATCCATCTTCAGCTCTCCCCTTCAGCAATGCCATTCATTTCTGGCCTGCAATAACTATTCTGTCATCTGAACCCTGCATCTTTCCAGAGAAGAGACTGCCAATATCGCCACACTAGGAGACAGCTTTGCAGTGTATAGAAGTCTCCACTAGGTAAGGAGCAAAGATCTGTTTGGAAACTGAATGAGGATATTAAATCAGGCTGGTCTATGGCTAGTGCATTAATCCTAGTGATCTAAATGCACCTTTCCTCCATGTTAAAACAAAGAAAAACCTTTCGGATGATTAATTCTGAAGAGGCTGAGCATGCGATAATGAAAGAACCCCACCTTGTAAATCTGTGATCCCTAAATGGAAAAATCTCATTTGTGCAGTAGCAGGTATGGCATTGTTCAAATAGATATGTCTGCAGACTTTCTCAGCCTTTAAAATTAATTTTTGTTTGCAGCAAGGTCAATCCACTTTCTCCTCTATTATCGTTCCTGGAGTAACAGGTTGCCAGGGTCTATTGCAGGCTGTGGGTCTCAATTTACTGCTCTATCTGATACCATCTCTCTCTAGCTCCCCACTCCTCTCCCATATCACATGTGGTATTTCAAATGTTACAGCAGAGACGGGACTCCTCTGAATGGCTGTCATTTGTATAGGTTTCTGCCAGTCTGCCACTTCTTTTTAATTTCATTCTTGAGACAGATCGGTATGCGTGCAGAAATACACATATGGACACACCAGCCAACATTTACAAACTTGGGTGCCTAAATTAGGAACTTAAATAGTGGCTTGATATTTTTTCCCCAGAAGTGTTGAGCACCTGCAGCTCCTATTGACTTCTGAAAATCAAGACCCTTAGGTGTACAACTCTAGGCACCCATGTTTGAGAGTCTTGGCCGTGGCTCCTGCAGACAGTGGACTGCAAACTATTTCTTGTGCCTGGTGAGACTTTACAGCAGTGATGTCCAACCTTATCAGCCTGAAGGCCAAATATATTGTTTCAAGGAAGTTAAGGGACTACAATGAATGCACTGGATCAGATTCTCTGCCCTGTTCCAACCCCTTTGTGAGCAAGGAGCAGAAACCACCTACAAGTTCCCTGCTGCAGACTTCCTTGTGCGTAATTGGCTCTTGTGCCACCTCCACTGTACCCCTGGAAGAGGGGAACTGGCTGGAGTACATTGCACTCCAGCTATCCCCAGCTGGCATATGGTCCCTAGGGGATGGTTGCCAGCTGGCACAACTTATAGCAGCTCCAGCCTGCTTTAACCTGGGCTATAGCAGCAAATCAGGGATCCATATTTTGTGCTTGGTTCCCAGCTTCTTCTCCACTCACCCTTCCTGAGTGCCTATGCTGGGGAGGGGAGCCATCCATTGCTAAGCACCCCCTTAGGCTCCAGAAGAGGCAGACCCTGAGTTGCTATCCTATTCTCCTTGGATCTCCCACAGTCCAGTAGGGAAGCAGGTAAGAGACAAATCAGAACTTCTCTCATCTTCCTGCCCTGTGATGCAGCAGCTGGCCAGCACAGGAACTGTTGAGTAGCTGCAGTAGAGAAGGAACAGCAGCCTCTAAGGATATGTAGACACCTGTGACTGGCCAGTGCCAGCAGACTCGGGCTCGTGGGGCTCAGGCTGAGGGGATGTTCCATTGCTGTGTAGACTTCTGGGCTCAGCCTGAAGCCTGGGCTCTGGAACCCTGAAAGGTGGGAGAGTCCCATCATATTGACCAATACTGTCTCACAATTTCCTTGTACATCCTCCACCTGTGTCCCTCTGTCGTCTCTTGTTTCTACTTAGATTGCAAGCTCTTTGGGGCAGTGATTATCTTTTTGTTCTGTGTTTGTACAGCGCCTGGCACAACAGGGTCCTGGTCCATGACTAGAGTTCCTAGGCACTGCAGCAATACAAATACATAAATAATAATAAGATTAAAAATCATAATTGGGCTGTCATTGAAAAATCACAAGGTGCTGCTCAGGAAGCACATTTTCAATTCATAATCAAATACCAATTTTCTTCTTAACACTGTTCCCTGACTCCAGAGACTCAAGGGCCACAGGCTGGACACCACGGCTTTACTGATCAGCAGAAATATTCTGGGAAGGAAAAAAGCAAAGGGAAGAGACCAAGTGCCATGGGGATTTTGTGCCCACAAGTATGTGGGTAAACATACATAAGCAGACTCAGTATTCTGGGTAAGTCAATACAGGGTGCTGGGCTGGCATACTTTCATATCAATGAGCAAAATAGGGAAACAGAGCTCATCAGAGCCAGTCAGAAGCTGCAGAAAGCACGGGCCTCGGCAATGCACTGCATTCTTGATCTGCAACATGTCGTCATTATTCTAGTCCTGGAACTCAACTCCTATCCCCACAGTCCTGCCAACGCACTTCAGTCCTGCCCCACTGCTGCTATTCCTGCGGGAACATCTCCTGAACAGCGACTGCCAGTTTTGCCAAACTGGATGGTTACTGGTTTTGTGGTGTGGGCACATATGTCCACTAATGACCAGAATGAGATTCCCCAATTCCCTCATGTCAGAATCAGTAAAAACAGCCAACAATAGGCTACATTCTGTGCTAAATTATAAATACCCCAAAGGGCCAATGATATTTGACTAAATTCATGAAAAAAATACACTTCCATCCCCTGGGTTTCCTCCGCCACCAAAATCTCAGCACCCAACAACCTTCCCTCCTCTACCCCCATGATGTGTGTGAGAATCAAGTCAGTGCAATATAAGAAGGAACCATCTTTGAGGTAGATAGGTCCTTCACTCGCACCCCTCTGGGAGGAGTGAAGGTAGAAAAGAGACCGATGCAATGGAGAGTAGATCTTCACCTTGGAATACCAGAGTTCCCTTCACATTCCTTATCATGAGTACCTAGTAAGATGATACCTGTATAGGAGGCAGCCTAGCATTGCCATGTATGCCTAGTCTGCTGTGAATTGACCAATGTAAGCACAGCAAGTGGAATCTGATGCTGTCCCTGGGTGTCATTCAAAGAACTGCAAGAATCAGGCAGATGACATGAGTAATGTCAATAAGCACCAAGTGAGATTCTTACACAAGGCTCTATGAGCTTAACCAACCCCATCTCCTCCTCTTCAGAGCCTTGTATTTTCTTTCAGACCCTGGTCCATTTTAGGCTCACCCCCTACAACTGCTCCTTCTTCCTCCTATATTCCAGTGGCCCACTGAGACCTTTCACCTTATGTACCAATGAGATACTGAAATAGGCCCTCTTTGATAAGCACACGATGTGGCAGGCCTTGTTCTTGCCTCCTCCCCTTTCAACCTGATTCAATAACTGTCCCACAGGGAAAAGGGGATAGATGATCAGCTGTTCTGAGACTGATTAAACTAGCAACTGGAGCTTTATTAGAAGGTTAAGTGGGGTGGCTTTGAATCCCTCCTCCTAAAAGGCAAATACGGACTGCTCGTTATGAAGATTAAAAAAACCTTTCAGAGTGAACCTAAGTCCTACTCTCCTGAGATCCTGAACTAGAACGGCCAATATAAGTGGTAAAAGGATGCTAAATAATTCAGTGATTTAAAGAGCACGAAGACTGTGTTATTAAAAACCCATATGGCAGGCAGTGACTCTTAAATTTTGGTCTGTGGCACACTGCTGGCCTTCAGAGTCGTTCCACGTGGTTCACAGAGCTACTTCTGTTCCAATGGGGAAGCATCTGCCAGTTTTCAAGCAGTGACACTTCTTGCTTTCTGTAGCTTAGTTGATACTCTCTGGTTTCCTGAGACTTTTTTGACCAACTAAGCTAAGGAACACCCAAGCTTGTATTTGCACCATGCATGGCTGTTTCGCGGTTCTCTTTCATGGGTGGTTTTGTTTTTTTCCTGTATCTTCAGTCATAATCAAATTTGTGGACACAACTAAAATGGGAGGTGTACAACGGAGGACAGAACTAAATTGCAAAGTGCAATGAACAGATTAGACCTGTAAGAGCTGCAAACACCGAGAAGAGATTTGGAAGTGATCTCTGTAAAGTCCTACACACAGGGGAAGTAAAGTAACCGCACAGACACAAGATGAAGCACAGGGTCATAACCAAGCAGCCACACCCAACCCACTGATAGGAGCCAACTTTCAAATCCTCCTTAATATTGTCCTAATACTTCATTTCCATTAAGCACTATATTGTAGCTGCCTCAGGGAAGGGGCAGGATCAGGAATAAGAGATCGCAAGAGGAGAGGAATCCAAAAGTGAAAAGGCAACTTGAATATCTTTGAGACCGATAATGGGGGAATGTCAAAATCTTTGGAGACTCAGTTCAGCTAAGCTCCCAAAAGCCTGCAAAGGTGGATTTTCAAAGGCACAAAAGAGGAATTAGGTGTCCAAGTCCCATTAACTTTCAGTTGGTGTTAGGCATCTAACTGATGTGCTGTTCAAAATCCCCCCATTTGGAAAAACTGGAGTAAAATTCTTGTGAGCACAGGGTCTCTTGCAGTGTTTCTGTAATAAGACTTTGGCTAAGGGACAGAAATTCTATGTGAACAGCTTTGTCTGTTCTGTCCTATTCAGGTTCTTATACTGTCCTCCTCACTGTAATATCTGAGCATCTTCTAGTAGTTCATTAAGCAATGTGACTAACATCTGTTAGTCTGTAATATTTTGTTTTGGTGGGGTTTTGATTTTTCATTGTATTTGCTGCTCTCTGTTTATGTTAGAGAAGGCAGGCTGAAGAAATGCCCCTTGCCCTTGGAGTGGAAGGTGATGACAGCTTGTGATGGTCCTTAGTTCCTGGGGGAGGTCGTTCCCCAATCTCAGACCAGCCCTGAGAAAGTTGTGTCTCCTGCATCGACTGTGTAATGGTACATTGGCATTTTTGGTCCCAGCTGAAAGTGCAGAGGCAGTGTGGAGGGAAATTGAAAACAAACATTAAAATCAAAGATTTTGGAACCTCCTCAAAAGGTTCTGCTTGAGTGTGGGGTGAGAGTTTGTGAAGTTCTTACTTGAGATGAAGGGTTTTGCTCCATATGTAGCAAACAACCAAATACTTGATTATAGTTCACATACATCTGAAATATAGCTAAACACATACCAGACTGGGCTGATGTGATTTCAGCTAGCTTTCGGTGTATGGAATCAAACAAGCTAATGGTTATAAGTGATATTGGAATCAGTGTTGTGATACATTTAGTTTTATATCACGTAGATGAATGAAGTCAAGTCTGTTTAGAATGCGCCCCATTTAGGTGTCATATATAAGGAACAGGTTTTTTTCCATGTAAGGAAGTGACAGAAGTGAAAATTCCAGATACTTTGATTTGGTTACTTGAGGCATTGGGTGACCTTATCTCTCAACCAATGTTTTTTCAATGTTCATTCTCCCTCCCGCTCCATATTAAGTATCACAGCACATTGCCTCTAGCAGGTACAGTGAGTCAGCAGCCCTGACAACCTCTATAGCATGGAAATACTCCCACACTCACTTGGAACTTCTTCATTTGCAGCTTGACAACTAGGGATGGGGCAACCCAGTTTGGTTAAGGAAGTATTTAGTGATTAGAGCAAGGGGCTCAGAATCAGGCAGGTTTTGTAGTGTAGTCAGCAATCCATTTAGGATTGCTTCATTGGGCCAGGATTTATACCCTCTGCGTAACACAAGTTATAACCCTCAGTCAGCTATACAACAATGGGGAGTTAGTGTCCACAGGCACCTCGCATTCTCAGTACAGAATCGTCTTTGTGTTCACTAGAGAGATGATTGCGATCTCTCCTATATTATGAAGGACACTGCAGGTCTACTTCTGGCTCTGCTACTGACTTGTTGCGTGATGATGGGTCAGTCTCTTAACCTCTCTGTGCCTCGGTTTCCCAATTTGTGAAATGGAAATAATACCTCTCTGGCTCAGAGTGGCTGTGAGATTTAATTCATTAATGTTTGTAATATGCTTTGAGGTTCTTGATAGATGCTAGAGAGGTATGGAGCCTTATTATTTAAAAAAACCTCCTCCGCGAACCTTTGTCTGTATCTCCTTGAACTGAACCCCACTTTTTAAATTTGGGAAGAGTTTCATTAACATTTTAATGTTTCACTTGTCTCTGCACTTCCAGATTTCATCCAGGGCTGGTCACAGAAAGGCTGAGAAAAGAGGCTGCCTAAGAAGACAAAGATTGTTTTCATACCACGAAGGACTGGAAATACTTGGCCTCTTCTAGTAAGGTTCCCAGCTCAGTTTTATTGCACATAAGGAGGTTTGAATGAATTCAGATAAACACCTGCATTCTGGATACTTATCTGAATCATACTGTTTGAGCTTCACCTGTATGGCCCACAACCTTGCTACCTTCTTTTGCCATGAGTGTGTCCCATGTCTTTGGCCACAGCCAAAGCCTCCTTTCAAGCTGATGTTACTAAGATCACAGAATGATGCCTTAATGTCAGCAAGCTGGCCAGAAAGAAAGTCGTCTTATTTTCTGAAATAAAGTACCAGCTAGTATGAACGGTAATAATGTGGCCTCTATTGGATAGACTCACAACTGCTCAGATGTGTGTCACTGGCCATATACTGCTGACTTCTAATGAAGATTCTCTTACTTCATGTGTAGAAGCCTGTACTTTTTGAAAGGATAATTTAAACTCTATCCCCACTGCTGATGTTGGCCTGCCCTTCCCCTGCCCCACCTGAACTTCCTGCCCCCCAAAATTGACTCACATTAAAACAAGATAAAGATTGAGTTAAAATCTTTGATTGACTTCTGGATCCTCACTTTGTATGCTAGCAATCAATATATGCCTCCCGATACCATGAAGTATTGGGCTCTTACTCCTGAAATCGAATCTGTCAGTGGCATGGCGTTTAATCTGATCTTGTGATTCTCTTTGGTAACTGCTGCTAGGCTAATTCATTACACAATCTATCCCACTAAATACTAAACCACATATTAAACTGCAAGGCTAAAGGGAGGAATAAGATGAGCGAAATGCAGGAGAAGAGTAACTACAACAGGAGTCACTCGTGTTCTCCAGTGGAAGATTTAAGCGCCTGATTTCTACGTAGAAGCTGATGCTGTGGTAGGATGACTGGGTGCCACAGGATAGTTTTAGTCCAGCTCAGTATCAATGGCTAAGAAGCCCTCCAAAAAATTCCTACAATTTTACCTAAGAGAAGCGTGACCAGAGAGAGTGCAAGATGTGCATGTAATGTACATACGCAGCCTCCCAGAATTTGGCAGCTCAGAAATGCAATCATCTACACATATGCCCACAAACCCCTCTGGTGCATACTTTGCGATAACAGGTTCTGTATTCCTACAATAGAAATAGTAAATGTGTAGGTGTATACAGTAATGTACACTAATGCAGTTTAATAATAATTATACATACACTTAACAACATCCTCACCAGAAGACATGAGATCTCACGTACGCCTCTGCTAGAGGCAATAAGATTACATGCAAACCTATATTATACCCACTTTGTGGGCCCCCACCTTCTGCACTCGAAGTGCCAGAGTGGGGAATTAGCCTTGACAGTTACAATCAGATCAAGAGCTTGATTGCAGCATGGTTTCACTTTGTCTGTCAATGAGAAAGTGACCCTGTGCCTTAACCATTCTAAACCCTGGGATATATCCAGGGTTGTATCCCAGTTACGAAACATCTTGAAGGTTCCTTATAGATTACACACTGGAAGCAAGCTGTAACTAAATCAGGAGACAAACAGGTTGTAACTAGGTTCCCCTGCCTTGGTTGTAATTATGGTATAATTATAGTTCAGTCAGCAATCCCTGCAGTGTCCCTGCTGGGAAAGATGGGAAATGACCGAGACCTAACAGACAGAGACTGTTTCCCCAGCAGTCTCACAGCCAGGCTAGAAGGAAAGGTCTGGCACATGCTCTGGAGGGGCGCAGAGAAGTAATTCTGTCTCACATCTGGGAGAACATCCAATTAACATAAAAAGGAAGGATGGGGAAAAAAAGAAAGAAAAAGCCTTGCTGTAATGTCACCTAGCCCAGGAGTCCAGACAAAGCAAGAGGTGAAAGAAGGCTGTGTTATTCTGAACTGCGAGGGCTTCAGCTATGCAGGGAATTCACTCCACCGCCTCTCAGCGAGGATAGCTGGTCAAACTGCTGTATATATTCAGCTTCTTTCCCCTCTCTCCCCCGAATTTAAACAAACAAAAAAACAGATCACAAATAGCTAAACCAAACCTCCCACACAAATGTTTCTATTTTGACGTGGGACAACCTGGGTTTGCTTTATAACAGAAGCAGAAATAAAAAGCCTCCTTAATCCCCTTGGCCGTCTCTTTCCTGCCTAGGAAGCTGGCAGAAGAAGGTTGCCACTTTGAACAGTTTGTCCTGTAGGACGTGGTCAAAGCTTTGCAAAGATAGGCCAGAGATGCAATTTTTAAGGTCTAGGTCCAAACTTAGCCAAAGCTCAAAGGAGTCCAGATCCTGAGTTCTGGTTCACTATTACAGCATGAGAGATCAGCCATGATACTCAGTTCCAGATCTACATGTGCCCAAAACTCAGGGATGTCTGGCTTTGGGGTTTTAGTTCCATCATCCCTAGTTATGATGTCCGTTGGTCAGTATGTCGCAGTGCAGTGTCACAATGTTGTTTAAGAATTCTAGCCTAACAGTTTCAGTGCTTATCCCAAACTTATCCAAGCCTCTGGTGCCTGAATGATTGGGGTTTTCCTTTGATCTTCTCCACACACCCTATCCTTCCTCTCTAATGCCCACAAGCACACACATGAAAGAGACAATACAGAGTGTCATGCAACCATGTGATGCAGAACCCAAGACCCTAGGCTCCAGAATCAGCAGGCGTTGCTTCTTGGGCTAAATGAGAATCCGTATTAGCTATCAATTGTAGGAAGGGTCTTCATCTTCAGAGGGCCAGCCACTAACTGACAATTTGATTGCACTTATTCAGTGCATTACATCTTTTCCACAGTTGGGCAATGCTCATCCTGAGCATCTGAGGTTCATTGGAGTTATATTACACACTACAGCCCCCTCAGGGCTTGGACACATGCAGTCAGCTTGTTCTACATTCTGGGTATCATAAGCAGGAATCTCAAACACATATCCACACGTGTTTTCCCATTCACTGCACCCTCTCACAAGCACTCTGACTGTAGGACAAATCTCAGCACTAAGGCAACCCTCGTGATGTAGGATTTCTAACACCCATCCCTGATTTTCAAGGGACAAGCCCAGTTTTGGACAGAGATAGTCCTGCAGGCCAGGTTTGTGGCACGTTAGAATGTCCTGAAATGTGTTCGGGAAGACACAGCATCTGTGAAGTGTTATACTGTGCGCGGAATGTGAAAATGAAAACATCACGATTCTGGGATCCTGAAGGATGTTTCGAAAGCAGCGGCCATGCTCAAACTAAACAAGGTAACACTGCTGACAAATAATAAAAAAAAAAAAACAAGTGAGCACTGCCATTTTATCTTATTTTTTTAAAACAGGCTTGTATTAATTAATAATGACATGCATTTAAATAGCATCTTGCATGAAAGAATCTCAAAATACTTTCCAAATGTTAGTTAAGCTTTACAACAGCTCCGTGAGGTGGGATTTATTCCCATTTTACACATGGGGAAACCGAGGCACAAAAAAGTTAAATGTCCTACCTAAAGACACTTGGCAACCCAGTGAAGAGGTGGTAAGAAAGCCCAGGAGACCTCACTTCCATTCCCTGCTCTAATACTAGCCAGCACTACTTTCTAGCTTTTTAAATTAGTAATTTCTGTGACTTTAATGTTAGCTGAACAGGGGCGGGGCGGTGCCACCACACATGAGCTGAGATAGGGGCTGAGGGGGGACTCACATATATCATGCTTTTGGGCCCCATGGAGAATCTTACTTTTAAAATATGAGAAGGAAGTAACTTCCTAGTGCTTTTCCCTGTGAAAAAAAGCCTGGGAAAACATAAGCCAGTATAAACAGATAGCTTCTAGTTCAAAGGCACATTCTCCATTTCTGCAGTAGAAGTCTGGTGATGAGCGAGTGGGAAACCTAAACACTTCCCTTCTGCCCTGCATCTCAACAGATGTTCAACGTAAACTGAGTCAGTGACGTGTGAGCTGTACACCACACAACTGTCTCGCTGACCCTCTCCCTAAATCCAAAGCTCAGTGTAGGGTGGCGTGATCATGGTGGGAAGGGGTCAGGTAAGTTTGGGGGTGGTGCAGAGAGCTGTTTTGCTGCGCTGGCTCGTCCTGCTGTGGGGGAAGCCCCGAGCCTCCACATCTTCTCCTCCCCGTGGGGCTGGAGCCGCTGCGCTGGCTCGTGCTGCTGTGGGGGAAGCCCTGAGCCTGTGTCCCCCCGGGGGCGGCTGAGTGGCCCACGACTGATTTTTTTTCTGTAGGTTAATGACCTGTGACAGAAAAAAGGTTCCCCACCCCAGACTCTGCACCCTCAGCCAAAGCCCTCACCCCCCACACACCCCAACCCCTGCCCCAGCCCACAGCCCCCCCTCCAAACCCCTCAGTACCAGCCCAGAGTACCCTCCTTCACCCCAAATCCCTCTTCCCTGACCCCATATCAGAGCCTGCACCCCCAGCCAGAGCCCTCACTCTCCCCGCGCTCCAACCCCCTGCCCCAGCCCAGAGCTCCCTCCCGCACCCTGTACCCCTCATTTATGGCCTCACCCTGGAACCCGCACCCCCAGCCCAGAGCCTGTACCTCTTCCCACACCTGAACCCCCTGCCTCAGCCCGGAGCCCCCACCCATACTCCGAACCCCTCGGTTCCACCCCCCAGCCTTGAGCCTCCTCCTGCACCGCAAACCTCTGATCCCTGGCCCCACCCCAGAGCCCACACCCTCGCCCCCTCTCGCATCCCAACCCACTGCCTTGGCCTGGAGCCCCCTCCCACACTTCTCATTTCTGGCCCCATCCCGGAGCCCGCACCCCTAGCCAGAGCCTGCACCTCCTCCCACACCCCAGCCCCCCGAGCCAGCCCGGTGAAAATGAGCGAGTGAGAGAGTGTAGAGAGAGCAAGCAACGGAGGGGCAGGAATGGAGTGAGCAGAGGCGGGGCCTCAGATGATGGGCAGGGCAAGGGAGTTCGGTTTTGTGTGAGTAGAAAGTTGGCAACCTTAAACTCAGGGTAGTGGAGGGGGAAGGATTGACTAGTGTGGGACATAGGGCAGGGAAATGAATAAAGGGGAGGAGGTGGGAGGACTGATAGAATTTTTTGGTGGGCTTGGGGGGAGTGTGGAATTGATGATTTGTTATTCTCAGAGGGGGAGATAAAGCAGGGACAGAGAGTATTTTCTCCAAAGAACGTCACACATTTCGCCAGCCAAGGCAGAACATTTCTGAGGGAGGCTCACGTTAAAATTGTGGCAGCATATCACTGAGTGCGAAGTGCTCATCCTCGGCTCTGCAAGTGAGTCTCTATGCTCGTCTGCAAGGACCAACTCCCCCATCCCCCTCGCCAGTGAAAGGGAAGACCGGTTTTCACGCCCATTCAATCCTTGGCTTCTTGGTTGGGCCAGTGTCAGTTATGCCAGTGGTTTTTGAGATGTGAACATGTGCCCAGGAAGAATGGGACTGAGAGCTACCAAATTGTTTCATACAAGCCCTTGGACTATTATCAGATGTTCATTACGTTCATCCACAAACAACCTAGCCACAGCAAGGGGAAAAGTCTTTACTAATTCCCTGAGTTAACCAGTCTCCTTTCGTTTGCCTATGCTGCCAGCACCCAAATCATTGAGCACTTGCATTTTCATGTACATGTAAAATATTATTTCCTTTATTAAAAAAAAATGAATCTTTGTTTTCACCCAGACACTCTACAGTTAGGGTGGGAGCCACAGCTGAACTGGAGAAAGATAATCTCAAGCAAGGAGTTCAAGAGGAAGACCTACGAGCGCACTGGCAAGAGAGAAATATTTCTAAAGACTCTTTGGCAGCAGAGAGCAGTGGGGGTGGGGGGGTTTGTTTCTTTCAGCTTGACATATGCACATGGTGATTCATCCATGCCTAAGCCAAACGGGGTCATCTGCAGTCATTTGCTGAAAGAGGGCTTGATAGTTGGGTTGGAGGAGGAGGGGTTATTGTCAAAGTGTCTATAGGGGCTTCATACTGCAAAGCCAAGAGCTGAGTTAGAGTGCTTTGGAAAGGGAAAAAGAAACCCCTACAGCTGTCCTTTGTTTTCCTTTTGAGTTTTCTTCGCCTCTGGCTGGAACAACCTAAAGTATCTAATGTCCAAGGACAGCTCTCTCCCACTAATCTGCATATATATACAGCTTAGACCAAATTCTGCCTTCACACCAGTGTAAGCGAGGGCAGAATTCAGTCCTAGAAACCTACAGTAACACCACTAGGCCTACAGCATTAGCTTTAATGGCAGGTTCAGAATTAAGTATCCGTTAAAATAAACTTGTGAAGAAAAGTGACTAGAAAAAAAGGGACCCCCCGAGCGCCCAGAGATCAGAAGAGTTCAAAGAGACCCCTTTCTTCTCCGACAATGAAAGGAGGGTCTGTAGCCCAGACCCCTCTTGTTATGTGCCCTACATGTAGCTTGGGAAATAGAGGGAATTGTACCCAGACATGAGACATCTCAGTGCAGCCAGGGAAATGCCAAGAAGAGTATTATTCTGGCCTCACCACTACAACCCCCATCAGCAAATCTATAACGTTATTGGAATTGTGACCAAAAGGAACACACCATACTTTCAGACCAGAAAACACAGGCTGTTGTTTCTAGAGTAGACTCTGGAGCAAGAAGGAGGGGGAAAAAAAAACACTAAACAAGCCAGAGGTATGGAAAGACAGAACTGAGGTGGAGTGAACGGGTCTGAGAAGGCCAGGAGGACAGCTCTGCTTGAAAGGCTAAACTAGAGACATCAACCACTGCTTCCTTCATCACACTGAGATGGGGTTGCCACCTTTCTGATTGCTGGTAACTGGACACCTGAGGCTCCGCCCCCACCCCACTTCTTCCCCCAAAACCCTGCCCCCATCGCTCGCTCCTCTCCCCCCTCCCCTCGTTGCTCACTGGATCATCTCAAGGAGCCAGCCTTCAGGTAGAAGGTGGCCCCAGCTGAACAGGGGTTGGGGCAGATTAATGACCCAGTGCCTCCTCCCACCCTGCAGTAACTGGACTTTTGGTTCAGGTGCCATTTAGGAAAAATCAGGGACCTGGCAACCCTATGGCACCCGGACACAGAAGCCAAAAACTGGACTGTCCGGGTAAAACCCAGATTGGTGGCAACCCCCCTCTGAAGGATTCAGGATGTTAAAAGAAATAGTTCTGTGGAAAAAGCCTTCTGGTTGAAAGGATTCAACTTTTGGAATGAAAGCATCTGGCTAATAGCGGAACAATTCAAAAGTTGTTTTCTTTAATGCTCGGCAGAAGGGGAAGCAGCAGTGAAGAATTCCAGTGACAAGGAACCTTGTGAAACACAACTCCACAAATGCTCTGTTGCTAAGAGGGTTGGAAAATCTAGACTGTTGCAATAATAAAGGGTTGTTCTTTCTTAAAGTATCCAATATGTAATTTTTCCACAGTCCTTGTCCATCAAGTTTAATCTCTGACTAACACAGATATATTGCATTGATATTGAAGGAAAACATTACCAAAGTCATACAACGTAATTCAGGAAGATTTGGTGGTTTATTTTAATTGCACTGACCCCATCTGGGCAGAGAATGGGAGAAGGCTCTTGACAATCTTCTCACACTCAGTTCTGCCAAAGCCCCTCAATCCTGACCTGCAGTTCTCCCTGCTATTCCAGTCCTCAGACAGGCCAATGCACCTCAGTCTTGAGTTACAACACCCCCAGCTGAGCACTCTCCAAATTGTGCCAGAGTGTACAGCAGTTTTGGGACATGGATAGGTATCTACCAGAAACTCTGAAGATTAGGCCACCGGACTCAGGGCCCAATACATCTCCCACTGAAATCAATGCCAATACTTCCATTAACTTCAGTGGGAGTGGGAGCAGGCCAATAGTTTGTAATGGGTCAATGAGAGCTGAAACTTGTAGATTATTTAATTAAATCCACTAGCATTTTCAACATAAATTACGGCTGCAGGAGGCCTAGCGTTTAGATCTTTGAAGATCTCTAGGGTGAAAGCTGACTAAGCTATTACCCCAGTTATCCACACACTTACACAGTTCCCATGACCATAGCATCTGAGGCCCACACAAACATTAATGAATTTCTCTTCAGTCATGTAGCAGGAAGTGAGAAGTGAGGCTGCTTCAGAAAGCAAGTCTCCCCCGACTCTCTGTGATTCTACAGAGAACATTCAGGCTAGCTCAGCAGCCTCAGAAAATCTATTTGAATGGCAATTCCTCTTCATCACATCTTTCCTACTTGACTATTTTTCACTCCTGAAAGACCATACGTCCCCAACTCCCCATCAGGAGCCTGACATACAACTCTAGTCTGGCATTCAGCAGATGGAAGTTCTGCCCTCCTTGACCACAAAGAGGGCTCTTTGCAAAACATGAGCTGCGTCATCTCTGAGGGGGTCTGCATTGCCCAGAAGGGGCACGTAATTACATCAGGGAATACAGACAGCCCCTACACTTAATTCCATCAACGATGTAGATAATGGCATACAGAGAACACTTATAAAGTTTGCGGATGATACTAAGCTGGGGGAGTTGCAAGTGCTTTGCAGGATAGGATTAAAATTCAAAATGATCTTGACAAGCTAGAGAAATGATGTGAAGTAAATAGGATGAAATTCAGAAAGGACAAATGCAAAGTACTCTACTTAGGAAGGAACAATGAGTTGCACACATACAAAATGGGAAATGACTGCCTAGGAAGGAGTACTGCAGAAAGGGATCTTGGGGTCATAGTGGATCATAAGCTAGACATGAGTGAATAGTGTAACACTGTTGCAAAAAAAGGAAACATCAACCTGGGATGTATTAGCAGGAGTGTTGTAAGCAAGATATGAGACCTAATTCTTTCGCTCTACTCCATGCTGATTAGGCCTCAACTAGAGTATCGTGTCCAGTTCTGGGCACCACATTTCAGGAAAAAGTTGGACAAATTGGAGAAAGTTCAGAGAAGAGCAACAAAAATGACTAAAGGTCTAGAAAACATGACTTATAAGGGGAGATTGAAAAAACTGGGTTTGTTTAGTCTGGAGAAGAGAAGACTGAGAGGGGATGTGATAACAGTTTTCAAGTACATAAAAGGTTGTTACAAGGAAGAGGGAGTAAAATTGTTCTCCTCAACCTCTGAGGATAGGACAAGAAGCAATGGACTTAAATTGCAGCAAGGGTGGTTTAGGTGGGACATTAGGAAAAACGTCCTGTCTAGGTGGTTAAGCACTGGAATAAATTGCCTAAGGAAGTTGTGGAATCTCCATCACTGGAGATTTTTAAGAGCAGGTTAGAACAAACACCTGTCAGAGATGGTCTAGATAATACTTAAGTTTGCCATGAGTGCAGGGTACTGGACTAGATGACCTCTCGAGGTCCTTTCCAGTCCTGTGATTCTATTCCACTAGATGATGGATTGAAAGTCATCACATTGCATTTGGCTGTAAATTGGAAGAGACAGAGGAATTCCACTATGGAAAGGAGGTTTCCCAAACCACTTCCAGCCGTTGTACATACATGCTGCATCAGGATCCTGTGCCGCTGACATGGGTGTGGCCAGCAATCTTTTGCATCTCAGTCCCAAACAAGTGAGCAAAGTCCAGGAAGCAGGCCACCCAGTGCATAGGCATCTGAATTGCATTCCATGACAGCTTAATTCAGGTTTGGGATTTATGGAGACCCCATGAAGCAACAGGGAATCCAAGAGTTAATAGGGCAACATTAAGGTCTTATGCTGTGCCAGGCAAAATTAAACAGTTCCCTTTGGACTCACTGTATTGAAGCCCTCTCTCTTCTCTAACCTGAAAGACACCAAATAGCCTGCCCCATTGCTGAAAGAATCAGCAAAGAGGCCAGGGATTTAATTGACCATAGAACTCCCCCCTTTTCCCTACAGATGGTCCCATGAGGTCTGCGTTGAGTCACATTTAATCGGGAAGTGTGGACAAGCTGATATTTTTTCTGCCTTTGCTGTATCTGTTTTGTAACTAAAAGGATTTTGGTCTCTGGGAATATCAATGGGCACCTTGACTCTTTCCCCCACTAATCTGTTTGCCAGGAGATCAGTATAATCTCTCTACAGGATTCCACTTCAGCTGGTTTCCCTGTCATTATATTTGCCAGATGAAAACTATCACTGATGTCTCACAGAACCTGGATCTGTCTGATGTCATAGTGAGTCAGAGCTAGATTGAGGCACAGGCACAATAGGCACATGCCTAGGGCTCTGGCTCCTGGAGTCACATGATGATTTTGGAATCTCTGCCTTCATTTATGAACGATTACATTTCTAGCTCTTCTGGATGTAAAGACAGCCTAGAAAATGTGAACCAAATGTAACCAATGCAATACCATCCCAAGTCTGCACACAGTCTGAAACATTAGCTCTGAGAAGTGTGAATTGCCTTATTCATCATAATCAGTGGTTACCTCTGAAATCTGCTGCTCTGGGGGACCTCTGCCAACACCTTACCAACAAAGGACTCCGAGTGGCTCATTATGACTTTGCTGATGTGGGTGCTGGCAGAGATCCCCCCACCACAGAGTCATCTGCTGGGGATAGAATCCTCTCTCCTGTAGGATAGACCTTAATCTGCCTATAGCCAGATGGTGATGGGCTGTGGAAGGGTGAGTGCCTAGCCTACTAAAGCTCGAGAATTGTTTAATAATTTGCTCCAGTATTTTTCCAGTATCAAAGTTTGGCTAACTGGTGTATAATTCCCTGGATCCTCTTTGTTCCCTTTTTTAAAGATGGGCAAATATAGTACCTTTCTCCCCTCCTTTGAGACCCCATCCGTCTTCCATGAGTTCTCAAAGATAATTGCTAATGGTTCCGAGGCCACTTCAACTAGATCCTTCCATATGCTACAGTGAGTTTCATCAGGCCCTGCCAATTTGAATACATCTAGCTTATTTAAATAGTCTTAACCTGTTCTTTCCCTATCCTGGCTTGTGTACCTTCCCACTTGTTGTTAATTGTGTTTAGCATCTGTTCAGAATTAATGTTTTTAGTGCAGACTGAAGTAAAATAGGTATTTAACACCTCAGACTTCTTGGTGCTGTCCATTATTAGTTCTCCTTCCCCACTAAGTAGTGGATCAACAGTTTCCTCCATCTTTCTCTTGTTTGTAATGTATCATCAAGTGTCTCCACAGGGGACCAGTGCAGGATTGTTCCCTAAGGTATGTTGATTTGTACATTGTCCAGTCTGGGGCCCAACCACAGTAATTCCATGGGAATAGGGCAGGAGTGCGCGAGCAGGAGCATATCTCAACCTGCTCTCAAACAAAGCTCATATAGTGAGTCAAAACTCACCCCCTCCCTGGGATTGGGTTTATTAACAAAGAAAGTAACAGCTTAATAACGAAGTTCAGATCAAGCCTTCTCCCCAGGCCTGGCTGCTCCTATTTCCTATTTCAGGGTTGCTGAACACAAACTCTAGACCTCTCTGCCCTATGCAGCCACTCCCACCTCTTTTATACCCCAACGGAGTAACTGGGCATCTCCTCAGCAAAACAACAGAACCCACTTAACTCTTTCCCAGCAGGATCCACACCTGCCAGCAGGGTGGGCTGTTTCAGGCAAATATCTATCAGTCAGTTACAAAGGGTCAGTAAGAGGACACCCTGCAGGTGCAGAACATGGCTGCAGAAGGATCTGTAGAGGGTCTAAGGGAAGATGTCAGGGAAGCAACTGCCCTTACCCTTCATGAAGGGGTGAAATCCATAAACTGAGGTGGTACAAATCCCACCCCAATTTAATTTTGTCTCACACACACACACACACACACACCTTAGTAGTACCCTTCAAAAGACTAGGAGGGCAGCCAATGTGCAGATCACTGGGTGCATTCGGGATAACAACAACAGAGTGTTGTCCAGCAAAATGGGGACGACTGAAGGCTTTGGATTCCTCCATCCTTCCAGCACCATCTTGCTGTCCACTACCTCATGCTGAGTGGAATTTTAAAGAAAGCTCATCTGAACCCCCCGTTGCTCTCCCCTCCTCCCCCCCGGCACACGCGTCTCCCAACCCTACGGGTTGTGTGGGAGTCTGCAGCACAGTTGCTGCTTTCAGCAGGCACACCGCACTTTAAGTTCTAATCTTGCCGTAATTAGGTTGCAGTCAGAAATAAAATGATGCCATCAGACTGGAGGCAGCAGGGGGTGAGGGGGGAGAGGCAGCTGGTAGATCAATGCACTAATGTATTTTTATATGCTAACCCTCTGTTCCTGAACAAACACTCATATATCCCAAGCTCCGGACTCTGGGTAGGTGAGACTTATAGGAAGGCCCAGGGGGAGGCTGGATTGTGGGGGGATTCCGTGTTTGGAAGCACAGAAACAGCAGCTGTTTTTAGCTGACTGGTATTTTCCATTTGGCTGTAGCATGTGGGGGTGGGGGAAGCGGAGGTCTATGCATGGGGGAAGAGGAGAGGACTGGGGAGCTGCACAGCCACAAGTCATCAGAGCTTATCAGATCTTTGTGTTCCAGGCACCAGAGTCTTGGAGCTGCTGCCGCTGCACAGGAGGGAATTGAGAAGCAGAGACGTGCAGCTATAAGCAGACACCAGCCAGCGATGCAGCAATGACAGTTGTCCTGAACGGATGAAGCAGAGTTTTACGTAGAGCCTCTCACAGCTCTACCAAAACACTTCAACCCTGATGTGCAATCCTCCCTGCTATTCCACCTCTGGACTCCCCTACACAGCACTGCGAGTGCATTTCAGCCCTGATCTACAGCATCCATTACTCTCCTGTTCCCAGCCCTGTAGGCAATTCTTCTGTCCCGCCCTGCAACACCCACCCCTTGCTAGTTCCCACAGGCTGCAAACTGTACAGAGTGGTGTGGTGGTCTATGTAATATGGACAACTATCCTTTGGAGACTAAGAGGAGATGCCCTCAAATTCACTTCACTCTTATCCAGCCAGTATTTGAACTGAGGTTTCTGGATGTGAAACATTGATTAATGTCAAGACTACCTCCAAGTTCCTTAGAAATGTTAATTGAACTCTTCTCACCAAGAGCAGAAGTATAGTTTCAAACTGTGCCAATCGGCCCCCTTGATAACCTTTCTGTCTTCAGAACCCAGATCAGACTGACATTCTGTTCAAAGAACCCATGCTGTATCAATTCAGGCAACACATGGATATAAACCACACCTAGGCAAGCAAAGAGTTAAAGCTAGCAAGGCTATTGCAAGGCAGATAGGTGAGAAGGACAATTTGAACATGTGAAAGGGTATAAACTTGCAGAGGTTGTTTGCTAAAAATGAAAAGGCTAAACCTAGGGGATCCACTTATACCAAAAAGTCAGTGTCCATGTAAACAGCTAGCAAACATCCTGGAGAGCTTATCAAATATAGGCAGTGGCATCACATGGCTACAAAGAATATTTGGCCTATAAACCTACAAGGCCCACAACATTCTATCTCCCTTCTTAATCAGCTGATTTTTCAGCTGTTCCCTCGTAGCTGTCTGCTGCTTGTTGAATGCCTAGCCCTCTTTGCTCCATACATTGGCCAGTCTTCCAGCTCTCTTCTTTCAAATGCCCACTGTGCCAGCTGGCCCTAGTGTGGGGCACAGGTAAACATTTCATTCAGTGTGATTGCTGCTAAGTAAGATTTTAAAAACAATTCCACACTCAGTTTTTGGCTCCCTCGTAGTATCCAGGTGTGACCTTATTCCACAGGAATTAATGGAGATGGTGGGAAGGGCGGAGAGGGGAGAGGGCAATACTTGCATACAACCATAGAATCGTAGGACTGGAAGGGACCTCAAGAGGTCATCTAGTCCAGTCCCCTGCACTCATGGAAGGACTAAGTATTATCTAGACTAGTGGTTCTCAACCCATGGCCCACATGCGGCCCAATTAGCACACAGCTGCTGCCCAACTGTGCTAAAAAAAATTCAAAATTTGCCCCTCTGATCTGAAAGGGGGGTGGGGCTGGCTGAGGGGGAGACAGCGTCTGGCAGCCTGCTGTAGTGCTCCTGCCAGCAGGGGGATGGTGAGTGCCGCAGGGGGGCAGGGTATGGGAGAGTGGATCTCTGGGCAGGTTTATGGGGAATGGAGGTGCTCTGGGCAGTAAGAGGGTGGGGATGCTGAGAACTAGGAGTTTGCAGAGGTGCTGCAGCACCCCCAGGTTTTAGGCACCCGCGCGGCAGGACTCAGGGTCCAGGTCCCAGCCGCCCAGCCCCATGCCCAGGGCTCCGCTCCTGGCCCCGCTCTGTGGAGGGGTCTCTGAGTGGGGAATGCTGGGTATAGGGGACTGGTGAGTTTTGAAGGGGGGGCACCGTGGTTCTCAACCTGCGGCCCATGTAACACATTGTGGGCCAATATGCGGCCCACAATGATAAACAGGTTAAGAACCATTGATCTAGACCAGGGGTTCTCAAATTGGGGGTTGGGACCCCTCAGGGGGTCGCAAAGTTATTACATGGGGGTCGTGAGCTGTCAGCCTCTAACCCAAACCCTGCTTTGCCTCCAGCATTTATAATAGTGCTAAATATATAAAAAAGTGATTTTAATTTATAATGGGGGTCACACTCAGAGGCTTGCTATGTGAAAGGGGTCACCAGTACAAAGCTTGAGAACCACTGATCTAGACCATTCCTGACAGGTGTTTGTCTAACCTGCTCTCAAAAATCTCCAATGATGGAGATTCCACAGCCTCCCTAGGCAATTTATTCCAGTGCTTAACTACCCTGACAGTTAGGAAGCTTTTTCCTAATGTCCATCTTAAACCGCCCTTGCTGCAATTTAAGCACATACTGTGACGTTGCACTCCATATGCTTTATGAAAACATGCTTATGAATGTTAATATGATGTAACTGGAATATGCCTTATGCAAAAGATCTCTTGTAAGGTATCATTACACAAGTTATAACCTACTGAATATATTCATCCTATTTGTATGAATGTTTCATTCTTGAATCTGAAACTAGAAATATGAAGTATAATGCTGAAGTCCTATTGTAATTATGCAAAGTGTGGGCCATTAATGGTGGTTTAGAATCTTGACTAGGACAATTGGTTGTAAATAGTTTATTTACCTGCAAGCCTTCCTGTGTACATGTGGGACAGCCCATTGGTAATGAAGAATGAGGTCTTACAGTCACATGTGACCATGTCACATGATACTGGAATCCATCTTAAATCAGGTACTTTTCCATTTAGAAGGAGGGGTGGGGACCCAGAGAGATAAAAGATTCCCACCTTGTGCCAAAGCTATAAAAGGAGGTGGAAGAGAACAAAGGAGGCAGTCATGAGAAAGCTCCTGTTTTCCACCTAAAATGTCTGTTGGAACTACCAAGGACTGTATTTGGGGAAAGGATTGGGGCCAGACTAGGAAGAAGTCTAATCTGTGAAAGCAGCTTATTGGAACATCTCTGAGGGTGAGATATTATCTGTAATCAGTTTCTTAATGTATTAGGCTTAGACTTGTGTGTTTTTGCTTTATTTTGCTTGGTGACTTACTTTGTTCTGTTATTACTTGAAACCACTTAAATCCTACTTTTTATACTTAATAAAATCATTTTTGTTTATTAATTAACCCAGAGTAAGTGATTAATACCTGGGGGAGCAAACAGCTGTGCATATCTCTCTATCAGTGTTATAGAGGGTGGACAATTTAAAGCTTATACAGGGTAAATTCATATACAAAGTAAAACTGATTTATTTGGGGTTTGGATCCCATTGGGAACTGGGTGTCTGGGTGTTGGAGATAGGTGACCTGCTGAGCAGTTTTCGGTTAAAGCCTGCAGCTTTGGGGGCGTGGCCCGGACCCTGGGTCTGTGTTGCAGCAGGCTAGCGTGTCTGGCTCAACAAGGCAGGATTCTGGAAGTCCCAAACTAGCAGGGAAAATGAGCTCAGCGGTAGCTTCAGCATGTCAGGTGACAGTCCCAAGGGGGTCCCTGTGACCAAACCCGTCACACGTACAATTTAAGCATTTACACGAGTTAGCTTCAGTGACTTCATTGATGTAATTCCTGATTTACATCAGCATCAGTGGGATCAGAATCTATCCCAGAGAGTCTGTATTTCCTGCTAGCTGGACAGAATGGGGAGGAGTGAGGGAACTAGAGAGACAGACTGCTGGGAACCTTAAGGAATAAAGGGCAAATGGGAAACCAAATAATCTGAACAATCACCTCTCTGCTCCAACAAGGAAACCAGGAAAAAGGTCCTTTTCACAACATTCCCCCTCCCCTTAGAACACTGCTATCCCCAGGTTTCTGTTCCCTGGTCCCCAACACATTCACAGTGAAATGTTAATGAAAGCATTGAGTGGAGGCCTGGGAAGCAGTGGTGGTAGTGGCACAGCTCATCACAGGGAAGAGGGGGACACCCACCCAAGAGCCCTGACAGCTCAGCTCTGCATGACACGTCAGTGTCTATTGAGGGTGCTAGCCACAGTAGAAGTCTCATATGAAAAACCACTCTACACAAAAAGCAATGTCGGGGGGATGGGAAGAAAAGAGGACAGGAAACTCACCGGGACAGTGGAGATATTTTGGACTGGAGTGAAAGGTTGAATTTCAAGCTACCTTGAAGATGAAACCTAAAAAGGCCAAATATAGCTCTATATGCGCTTTCCACAGGGCATTGAAATCACTTTTCCATCAAATTCCCCTTGATGTTTCCAGCAAATGTACCATGCTGCATGCTATTCCTTTTATAAGTTAACCCATTCACTGCTGGCAGGTAAGGAAAGGATCTAGGGGATGGAGCAAAGAACTGCTGGGAGTCAGGACCCCTGAAATCTGTCACTGAATTATTACGTGACCTTGAGCAAGGCCAGATTGTGCCTCGTCCTGACCATACCACATAAACACAGCTTACACCTCTGGGGTTAAACAGTTGCAGTCCCATTACACTCGTATTTCTTTCTGGTTGGTGCGTCTACTGTCATGGCCATTATAGGACTAACAGGGGTCAGAACTATTCTGTCCTTTGAATTTCATGCAGCCATCAAATACAGCAAATGTTGAAAAGCGGGGACAGGCTAAATAAAGTCAGAAATATTTTTAGGGATTCAATAATGTGGAGATTGTTAGTAGGTTATGGAGACTTTCATCTTGAGGTTACTGGTTCAAATCCATCCCCAAGGTGGTAGAGACCAAATGTTGCTCTCTAATGGATGACAGCCCAGTTCAGTTTCTAATGAATAGGGTCCTCATCACAAAAATAACAGCACAACTGGCCCTAAATGCCCCCCTTGCTGGAAGACTGGAGGGAGAGAGTAAGACCACAGATTGAATGGGCTGTGGAAACTGAACTACATTCCCATCCCTGGTTAGGACTGAGGCACATGGGGGTGGTGGTGGGCAGTTTTGGGTGCTGCTGCTGCCAGAGCTGTACTTGTCCTGTGGCTAAACACAGGACTTCAATCTGCAGTGTTGTCACTCCAGCACTGCATTCACTGTTAAAAGTATTAACAAAAGAGAAGATTCAGTGCTCTCCTGATACAGAAGGTTAGAGAAGGGAAGCCCAAATCATTAGGGGAATAGAAAACCTCTCATATGAAGACAGGTTGAAAAGATTGGGATTGTTTACCTTAGAGAGGGGATAAATAGGAAAGCCATGTAAAAAGTATATAAAATAATGACTGGTTTAGAAAAAGTAGAGCAGGAACTTCTGCTTTCTCTCTCTCTCACAGGGGACATGAGAAGTGGACATTGAATGACACTGTAAGGAGTAATTTTAAAATGATGACTGGAAATACTTTTTCATAAAATGCACAACTAGACTGTGGAACTCATTGCCACAGGATGTCATTGTAGCGAAAAGCTTAGCAAAATTCAAACTGGGGAATGACATTTATATGAATAACAATGCTATCCAGAATAGTTAATGCTTGTTAAAAAATATGTAAGTGATATAAAATGTCATGTTTCAAGGCTTACACACTAATCTAACTCTGAGGGGTTATGATGAGACTTTCATAGGGGGCAGATTATCCCACATCTGTTCTTGCACCTTCCTCTAATGCATCTGGTGCTGTCACTAGGAGACACGATCCTGGACTAGATGGACCACTGGTCTGATGCAATATGGCATTTCCTAATGTTCCTAGCAGTATCATCTGGAAACCTGCAACAGGGTATGGAAAAATAGGTATTTTGACTATTCAATCTACCTCTAAACTTGCAGCTCCTGCTATTATGACAGCTTTCCCAAAAGAAAAAACAACCTAGAATTCTTAAGCCCTAGAAAATGGAGGGTTGACACACAGGAACATTAAAATATAGCATAAGATTTACTGCATTGAACAAATGACCCATGTGGCCTCTCTCTGATAGTGGCTAATTCTAGATAGCTCAGAGGAAGATGTAAACTTACCTATAATGTACTTAACTGTCCCAGGGGAGCGTGGATTTCTTCCTGACCCAAGCTGCTGATCAGTTCATGTCCTGAAGCTTGAGGATTCATAGCCCTGGTGATTTTTAATCCTAGCTAATGTAACTGCAGATGCTATTCCTATTCATAGAAATGTCTGATCCTAATGTCTAATTCATATAAATGTTCACAGCAAAAGAAAGCAAATGGCTTGTGCAGTGAAGGAGAAGCATTTACCAAATAAGGAGTCATAGCATGCCTGCCCTTCCCAGTAAGAGCCCCATCTGTCAGTGGTTCGCTGCCCTGCCTCTGTTATCTGCCACCCATCACTTTATCAATCCATAAATCCCCCTCTTCTCATCCACTTGCACAATTCTATTCCTGCAGGCTGGCTCTTGATCACTGGTGTGGGTCCCAGGACTGATCTGACCCAGGCAGTTTGGAAAATAAAATCTGTTCTCCCCTGACTCCTTGCCTAGCAGCATACACACTCTCCCTCTTTAAACTTCCACAGGCTGATTCACTGTCTCTTGATCCAACTGATTGTTAATGCGTTGCAATATCAGAGCTAGGCTTTGGGGTCTGCAGAGCCCGCAGACAGATACTCCACACCTCACCACCTGACTTGGGTGACCTTGGGATATAAAAAATTCTCTAGCTGTGAGATTGAAGAAATTCTGGCCAAATTTTTCTAAAGCCTGTGCTGGCACAAGTGGCATGTTGCTTGCTTTAACTGGGACTCAGTGCAGTTTGGGGCACGTGGGGATTCTCAGAAAGGTAGTTTGGTCATATCCCAAAGCCCCGGGCACTCTGTGCGTGGATCTATGAGGGAGGGGCCAGGATCTGGTTAAGGGTCTGAGTGTCCAAACTGCATCTTCAAAAGTTCCCAGAGACCAGGGGCACAATTAAGCCAGGAGACAAAAATTAAGCTACTAACATCTGAGACTCCTACTCCAAGCTCATTTAAAAAACTCCAAACACATAGAAGAGCATAGGTGAGATGCAGACAGAGACAGAGTCAAAGAGAGCAAGCAGTTGCTAAGAGGATGGGGACTAGGGGCAGGGCCAAAGCTGTGGGGACTGGACAGGGGCAGGGAGACAAGGGAATTGGGAGAGCAGATATTGCACTTCAGGAAGGATTTACATTAGCCACTCATTGAAGCACAACTCCTGTCCATACTAGGGTGGTACAGTATGTTAGGAAGCAACTGAGGAGGAGGAAAAGGGTAAAGCTGGCTCTGCCTCTGACACATCCAAACCCACCAAACAGGATCAATGAACCACAGAAGACTTTCCTTGCCCTCACAGAGGTGCAAGCTATCCAGAACTAGCGGCTCATACCAGAAACCAGCACACATTTCTGTGATTAGCAAAGGGGGAACCTGGAGGAGGTGACCAAAAGAAACCATGCACTGTCAGTCCCCATCAAGGTCACCACTGGGCATGTTAACCTTTTCACAGAACCCTACAGGGCACCATTGACATTAACCCATCTGCTGTCTCTCACCATCTTGATAGCTCTGTAAATACCATGCTAAGGAAGGCAACATAATACGCCCCTTTTCCCAGGTGACCACACAATATTTATGCTGGTGTAGCATGTCACGACAGAGCAAATCTCAGCACTGTTTTAATATGAAGCCGGAGTCCAGATACTTCTTAGATGAGCTGGGAAACCAAGTAACATTCATGTCATACAGAGAGGTACAAGACCGCACTTGTGTCAGCAGTGGAGAATACACCCCAGCTAATAGGCTATCACCCTTCTTCCTTCAGGAGAAAGCCACCCCCCAGTAAATTCACCAAGAGAATTCTCATTGTCTCCTTGCCCCAGAGCATCAGACAACTGCAATTACTGCAGCAGTGGGTCCTAGGAAGGAAATCTGTTCTCTTGCATAGCCACATCTCAGTTAGAAAACAGGTTGGTGCCTAACAAGGGAAACAAACAATCTCCCCCATGTTGGGTCAGGCAATGCTGATGTCTGGGGTGGTGAACTATTGGAAGCTGCTGGTGTTCACTCAGGACCAACACCAGTGTAGTGGGGGTGGATATAGGGCAAAACCTTATGATACAAAGCCCATGGAAGTTGATAAAAAGACTCCTACTGCCAGTGCTGGCAATTCCATTCTGCTTGCCAATCTCCCCCGCAATTTAATTAGATGCAGGAATCTTCTTCACTTCCTGTCCTGAAGGGCTGTATAGTATTGCTGGGCCCAGTTAAGCAGCCACTATGTTCCACCTTTGATATTGCTACCTTTTAGGACTGGGAAGATTAGATTGATAAGCACTGTAATATCCTTCTGTCTGAAAGGGGTTATAAAAATGTCATGCCAGTGGTTCTGTTGCAAACATCAGCTTGAAATGAAGAAGAAAAACTAGTAAGACTAAAAGCAAACAGAGAAAAGAAAATGATGCCTGCTTTTGGGCTGGAGATGGAGTTTGGACCATACAGAAAATCTTATTAATTGGCCTAAATTAAGCGAAGGGCTAGAAACCCGGCACAAGCCACAGACATTAGCTTCTCTTACTGGCACAATTTAGAAGATTTCAGTGTAGATTTTCAGATAGTGAATTTACATAGGTCCCAGAATGATGGCAGATCTACAAAGGAACACTGACCTGCACCCTGGATAAGACTATCACCCGTCCTCTCAGCTGGACAAAGAATGTGAGCCACTCTTTTCTCAGTTTCCTCTACTAGCAGAACTGTGAAGCAAAACCAATCCAGTGTGGGACAAACTTGTCTCCCACCCTCAGCTTCAGGAAGGCGTAAGTGGACCCGTTCTTGCAGTACACCCTGCTGGCAGATCTACAGAGCATTACTCAAAGCACTTGGATAAAGCCTACAAATTATGCCTTCAGCTGGTGGAAAGTTGTGGTGGTGACAGGTGATTTATATGCAGTGCTCGTGGGGGAGGGAGATTTAAACATTGCATGTGCTGAAGAGTGGAGGAAGCAACCAGAATTTTTTTTTAAAAAGGTGAAGTTTAGGTAACAATAGCTCACTTTCTGGTTCCTCAAGAGCCACTAGGAAAACGGAATGAAACCTTGAAACCTCTCACGGTGCTAGCGAGCAATTCCAATCTATCCTCACCTGCCACGGGCGACAACACTTCGTGCTCTGCTCACCACTGCTGGATTCACCTGCTGCTTCAGATTTACTGCCACTTTGGACAGTCAATAAAACCCTGGAATGCACTAAACAGGAAATCTCCCCCTTCCCGGTACAGAGACTGTGTGGGATTTATTACAACAATAAAAAGAAAGAGGGGAGGGGGAGGGGTGTCTCCTAACCAGGCTGTGCTTTAATAAAGCCTGTGTAGGCTTTCAGGGGCAGACCACACAAACAGCAGCCCCACTGGACGTGACTACAGTGACAGATGAATTCTATTCCTCTGAATGTATCTGCCTACATCTGCTCACATGTACACAACACCTTGCAGAGAAAAGGGAAGAGAAAATAAAATCAGGAGGGGACTTTCTTCTCTTTTTGAATTTGTAAAGCCTTGGGTAGAAGAACAATAAAATGGGGAAGGGAAATGATATAGGGAACAGGGAAGCTGGGACATAATTCTAGCACTCCAGTTCTAGGTCCTTACACCTGTCAATGCACCTCAGCCCTGACTGACTACATTAGTTATGCTGTCCTGCAACCCCACCTACCTTTGCCAATGCACCTTAATCCTCACCTACAATACTCTCTGCTTTTCCAGACCTGAATATCTCCTGTGAAGATACTTGGCACCATGTATGGGGGTTCTGCGCTGTTGATAGATAGGGATTATGAGGATTCTTTTGTACAAATCTTTTATTTGTGTCTTAAATGAAACTAGAACTCATCTCACAAGAGGTAAAGGGAACGTGAATAAAACCAAAACATCCTGCCTCCTTTAGTTTCTGATTTTTAAGTAGCATTAGTTAATGAGGCATTGTGGAGGGCTGTGATGCCCAAATCACATTTTCTGGTTAGAAGGCAGCAACCCGATGGGCACAATCTCCTGCACAGCATTAGTGTAGGCAAGGCAACATTCAGGGCCAGATTCCAGCAGCCTTGCTCACCCCAAACCACCATAAACACCAACATGCTCTGAACTGACTCTTTCTCGCGCGTGTGGAAAACTGACTCCCAGTTGCACGGGTGGTGATTCCAGCCAGCCAATCACTGATGCTACACAATCGGACTCTGAAATTCAGCATGGAACTCATACTTTCCCCGTTCAAGATCCTAGCCCCACAGCAGCCAGCAGGGTACCATTGCCGCACAGTAGCCTTCTTCCCGGGCAGACAGGTTATCAAATGTGATGCCTTTGTCACAGCTGGAGTTTTAGAAGGAAAAGAAATATTTTAAGGTGAAAAAACCAGGCCCTTTAAAAGGAAGAATGGATGGTCTCGTAGCAAGGCAAAGAACCAACAGTCTGGAGACTTGGATTCCAATCTGCACAGATTTGCTGTGTGATCTCGGGAAAGATACAAAACCACTGGGTCTCAATTCCCTCACCTGTGAAATGGGGTGCTGTGACGCTAAGTAAATGTTTATAAAGGGGACTGAGAAGATGCTAGATAAGCACAAATTATATATTATAAAAGACTGGGAATCAGACCCCCCAGCTCATATAAATCACTGTACCCCAATGAAGTCAAGGGGCTGTGCCAATTTACATGCGCTGAGGATGTGACCTCCTGTGTTCCATCTGCTCCGTTTTACTTTCCCATGTCCTGGCTCATCCAGTTTTATTTCCCACAAGTCCCATCCCCAGGTAAACTACATTCCTTCACACATAGACCCTAGGGCTGTGATCGCCCCAGCTCTAATCAAAGCAGGGTCAGGTCAGTATTTGTGACTGTGATAAGTGACTTCTACAGAACACAGAAGTAAGTACTCCAAGCTTCAGTGCTGGCACTTCAGCAAAATGGTGTTCTTCTCTCTCAGTACTCTGGCACTAGGGGGCACTGTGGCTCTAGCGGTGCTGAGTGAAACTTAAAACCAAGATCCTGGCTTCATATATTAAAGTCCCTAGTAGCACTTTTTCCAGGGGTAGAAGTGTTAAGTTGGGTGTCCTGGCCAAATTCCAACGTGAGCAGTTACATTCCATCTTTTTAAAGTTCCTCAGCAATTTCAATGAGGAAAAAAGATATCCTACACTTCCTCCCTACGTGGTTGAGCATTAGGGCTGCCAACCCTCCAGGATTGTCCTGGAGTCTCCAGGAATTAAAGATGAATCTTTAATTAAAGATTATGTCGTGTGATGAAACCTCCAGGAATACATCCAACCAAAGCTGGCAACCCAATTGAGTATTGTATTAAAGCTGTAAGATTTCACCCCACAGGCAGATGCATCTCAAGAGAGGAAAAGGAATCCCTATGTATAGAATGACGTGCTTTGAGAAGAAAAGCTCTAGAATGTAGCAATTACTCTTTATATTGATTTAGGTGGTAGCGGTATCAGCTATAGCTAGGGGATAGCAGAAACCTGAACTCAGGCCTTGGTACTGAATAAGTAAAGGAGGAACTACGTTTCTATTCTGATTTTAAATGCATCTGTGTGTTTTAAGACAACAAATATTGTCTGGTGCCGATGCGAGTTCCTAAATAATTGGTTAATTTCTTTCCTTTTTTTGAAAGCTATTCAGTTCACCTTTAAAAGCAAAAGACAGATGACTTAGGATCCAGCATCCCAAAAGCAAACCTCTGCTCCCCACGCAACAGGCAATAATTCAACCAAGCTCTGCTGCCATCAGTCATGAATGCCTCTCATCCTTTTATTGCACCTTTCCCGTCACTCGCTGGCAAGGGGAAATGAACTGCAGATGGTCCCCAGTATGTCAGTTTTGGGGAGGGGCAGGAAGAGTAGGACGGGGTGACCTTGCAAATGCTATCAGTAAGGAGTGTTTTACTCCAAGAAGACTAGTGGTCTCTTGAATGACTGCTTGGTTTTGCAAATTGGATGCCTTGAATATTTGAGGAAAACAGATTTAGCTCCGTAAGGTGTGGTTATAGTCTGAAGAGGGGCTCTGTAATTTGTCTTCTCTCAATGGCTTCCATATGAAATATGCTCAGTTTACAAGTCAAAAGAATTTTTTTTAAAACTGCCAGCGCAGCAAACTGAGCCTGGGATGAGAATCATAGAATCATAGACTATCAGGGTTGGAAGGGCCCTCAGGAGGTCATCTAGTCCAACCCCCTGCTCAAAGCAGGACCAATTCCCAACTAAATCATCCCAGCCAGGGCTTTATCAAGCCTGACCTTAAAAACCTCTAAGGAAGGAGATTCCACCACCTCCTAGGTAACCCATTCCAGTGCTTCACCACCCTCCTAGTGAAAAAGTTTTTCCTAAGATCCAACCTAAACCTCCCCCACTGCAACTTGAGACCATTACTCCTTGTTCTGTCATCTGGTACCACTGAGAACAGTCTAGATCCATCTTCTTTGGAACCCCCTTTCAGGTAGTTGAAAGCAGCTATCAAATCCCCCCTCATTCTTCTCTTCTGCAGACTAAACAATCCCAGTTCCCTCAGCCTCTCCTCATAAGTCATGTGCTCCAGACCCCTAATCATTTTTGTTGCCCTTCGCTGGACTCTTTCCAATTTTTCCACATCCTTCTTGTAGTGTGGGGCCCAAAACTGGACACAGTACTCCAGATGAGGCCACACCAATGTCAAGTAGAGGAGAATGATCACGTCCCTCGATCTGCTGGCAATGCCCCTACTTATACAGCCCAAAATGCCGTTAGCCTTCTTGGCAATAAGGGCACACTGTTGACTCATATCCAGCTTCTCATCCACTGTAACCCCTAGGTCCTTTTCTGCAGAACTGCTGCCTAGCCATTCGGTCCCTAGTCTGTAACAGTGAATGGGATTCTTCCGTCCTAAGTGCAGGACTCTGCACTTGTCCTTGTTGAACCTCATCAGGTTTCTTTTGGCCCAATCCTCTAATTTGTCTAGATCCCTCTGTATCCTATCCCTACCCTCCAGCGTATCTACTACTCCTCCCGGTTTAGTGTCATCTGCAAACTTGCCGAGAGTGCAGTCCACACCATCCTCCAGATCATTAATGAAGATATTGAACAAAACCGGCCCCAGGACTGACCCTTGGGGCAATCCGCTTGAAACCGGCTGCCAACTAGACATGGAGCCATTGATCATTACCTGTTGAGCCCGACGATCTAGCCAGCTTTCTATCCACCTTATAGTCCAGTCTTCCAGCACATACTTCTTTAACTTGCTGGCAAGAATACTGTGGGAGACTGTATCAAAAGCTTTGCTAAAGTCAAGGAATAACACATCCACTGCTTTCCCCTCATCCACAGACCCAGTTATCTCCTCATAGAAGGCAATTAGATTAGTCAGGCATGACTTGCCCTTGGTGAATCCATGCTGACTGTTCCTGATCACTTTCCTCTCCTCTAAGTGCTTCAGAATTGATTCCTTGAGGACCTGCTCCATGATTTTTCCAGGGACTGAGGTGAGGCTGACTGGCCTGTAGTTCCCCGGATCCAAACAAGCCTCCCTCCGCTTCTTACCCTATCCCCTCTAATAAAGATCCTGCAATCTGAAATTACAGGACAATTCTGTTGTTGACGCACAAATCAGAAGAGACTCCAGTTCATTCTGCTGAAGCTGTACAGCTTCTGTAGGAGCTTACACATGTTGGTAAAGCGGGCAGAGAAGAATAGACACAAACCATGCACTGGAGATTTAATACGGATCTCCCCTTCTCAATTCAGAAATTGGTGTGGAGTGGGGGAGAGGGATCAACTATCTCCATAGTATTGTATCCTCCCTCCCCTTGCCCATGGGCTCTGAGTTCAGCATAGCTGGCGAAGGAGATGGGAGAGAAAAGTGCATCATACTCACACCACCTTGACAGAGAATCAACAATGAAATTCATGCAGCTTCAATTTGTGTGAACAATTGTCTGGCCCCC
This sequence comes from Trachemys scripta elegans, assembly GCF_013100865.1. NCBI lineage: Eukaryota > Metazoa > Chordata > Testudines > Emydidae > Trachemys > Trachemys scripta. Next base: position 66,553,931 of record NC_048301.1, on the reverse strand, counting down.
TTTGTACTGTAGAGCCCTACCTGCCAATCCAATGGAGCTTTGCAGCCAGCACAACAAAGGAGGCCAGGGAAACCTGGAAGAGGCAAGCATCAGAGGGGTAGCCGTGTTAGTCTGGATCTGTAAAAAGTGACAAAGAGTCCTGTGGCACCTTATAGACTAACAGACGTATCGGAGCATAAGCTTTCATGGGTGAATACCCACTTCGTCAGATGCAAGAGGCAGACAACTTCTCAATGGTTTCCTCAATATCCACGCAGATTACAGGGAAAAGCCAGATTATGATGGGTGAACCCTCTGCTTCTTCTCTGGGTGTAGGAAAGTGGGGTACCCCCACTGCTGGTGGGAGAATTCACAAGGAACTACATGAAGGGATCCTCCAAGCATTTCTAGGTCCCTGCATAGGCTCCTTTCCACATGAGATGATCAGGGCACCAGGGAGCAGAATGGTGGGATAAGATGGGGTCCATGTTTACACCAGCACTCTCCTGACTATAACAATACTTTAAAGCAAAGGTGGGATCCCTTCTCCAGCAGGGACACACGCCCACTGAACAAGTCTCCACCCTGAAGAAAGCACAGGGGATTCTGCTCAAGTCAGTCCCTGGGGACAGCTCTCTATTTATCTTTAATTATCAAGAAAAGCAGGATAAATGAACCATCACCTCCCCCAAGAACACTTCTTGTAGGCCGTGCTCAGTAGGGTAACTTCATCAGAAAGAGGGGAACCACAGGTCCTCCTCACAATGCCACAAAGCCCCCCTAGCACCCCCAGCAGTATAAATCCCCTCCTACACCCCCACCAGCAATAAAGCTCTTAACACCTCCCTCTATCCAGGCATCCACCCTCCACGAGTTCCTGATCTCCAGTTTCTCCTCCCTCTCCCCCAAAGACCCCTCCTTCTCCCCGCCCCAAGATTCCCCCCAACCCTGTGCTCTCCTCCCACCACAAGGTCCTTTCCTGGGTGTGTCCCCCACAGCTTTCCTCCTATCCCATCTTGTGTCCTCCACCTCAACCCCTTCACTGGGGAGGCGGAGAAGGAGCAGGAGCTGGGTTAGAGCTCAGACCCCTGCATGCCCAGATTGCCCCCCATCACCACTCTGTCCTAAAAGCCTGGGGGAGCAGACAGGCATTTTGTTTTGGGCCCCACATGCAACACCAATGTAATCACCAATCTTCCCCCAGTTCATGGATCACTAGCTGGGCTTGGCACCTCCCTGCAGCCCGGACTTAGGTGCCTAACTCCGAGAGAGAGCCAGAGCTCAGCACATACCTCTGTCATCGGCATGTCCCATTGGCTTGCTTAGGTGGCTCCCCGCCTAGTATGCTGGCTTTGTGGATCTCATGCTAAAGCACCTCTCTCTCCCCATTCATTGTATAGGATGCTGGGGTGCCTAGCTCAAGCTTTGTGGATCACAGCGTTGTTCCAGGGATTTTCTAGGCTCCTAAAAGTTAGGTGCTTTGATTCTCAGCATCACAATGCCTAAGAGCCCTTGTGGATCCCAGCCAACTAACTAATCTCTATTCATAGTCCAACTACATTAAGATACAATGCAAAAAGTGAACAGGCAGTGGGAATAATGACAAGTAACAAATTTCGAAAATTCTTTCTGTGTTAATTATCTAAGGTGTGATTTCTAATATAGGCAAGGATATTTGTCTAAACATTTCATTTAAAAAAAAAATACAATACCTAGATTCGTAACCTGATAGTGCCCTTTAAAAATTAAAAAGATCCCTAATCTGTACCAAAATACACAGGTACACTTAAAAAAAAAATTACAGATATGCTACACTTTAGTACATGATGGAAAATCTGTTCCACCTTTACTTACCCTCCGAGACCTGAATTCTGGACTCCGCTCACCCTGCGTCAGCTGATGACATCAGACACCAAAGGGCCTGATCCTGCTATAAACTCTGCACAGGGAGATGCCTGAGTCTGCATGGAGCATCACTGAAGTCAATGCCTCATTGCATGGGTGCAGGGGTCTGCGCTAGGGAATCCAATTACAAGACAGAGGCCTTGAACTCTATCTTTACATTATCACCAGGCAGGTTTAAAAAGCAGCAGCCTATTTTCATGCCAAATTCAATTTTTTTTTTTTCAGAATCGCTTTGGCTCTTCATACAAGTCATTGTTTCAAAATCAGTAAGCCACAGCAAATGGAAGTCACTGTGTCACCTTGGTAGCATCACTCCTACAGCAGCACTTCAGTTTAAAAATTAAAATCTGGGGCTATTTTTAAAAGGAAATAAGCACCAGAGATTGTGCGGTTCAGTCTCGGTTATATAACCAGGTCTCTGCTGGGCTCTGCTACCAGAGCTGCTCCCCTGGTTTAGCGGCTGAGCATTAGGGTGACAGAGATGGACGGGAGGTTCAACCTCCAACTAGCTGGATTTTTCCCTACCGTGTGTGAGAGAGGGATAAGCAGCATGACAGTGACCAGCTGGTGGTACAGTCCACTGACCAGTGCTTGGGGGAGGGGTGTAGGGAAAGATTGCCCTTTTTAATTCTGGAATGTTAAATCTCATTCTTCCTTTGGCTACAGGAGCTGACACCATGTTTTGTCCGTGCCACCCAGAGCATCCAAAGCCCTGGTCACTGGCCCCTTTTCATCATATTCCCTCAGTGAGATAAACGGGAAAGAGAAACTCCCTCTTTGCTTCACTCCCCAACCCTACCCTGTCCCGTGAGCCTTATCTTCCAAAACAAAGGAAGCAATAGTGAGATTGGAGGCGAAAACATGCAGCTGAAGCAAGAAATGATGAGGTATCCATTGACAAAAGGAGGAAGGAGTCGTCCAAATGGGAGGGAACACAGAGAAGGCAGAGGGGAAAAGAAAGGAGAATTGGGGCAAATCAGTGTGGCCACTTTTGAGCACCTGGGGACTTCGGGCATAGCCCCAGCTCACTGACAGATGCATCCCCGGCTTAGCCACAAATACACAAAAGTCAACACTGTTTAGAGCACCCCAAAGTAGAGAATTGCTATTTAGGGGAACATAACGCAGCCGCACACACTGTTCCGCCCTCTCTCGCCCTCTGTCTTCCCTCACTTGGTTGCTGCCAGCCTTAGATTGGGCAGTTGGCGGTTCTGTCACCTGAAGCCCCATTTTACACAGGGGCAATGCCAAGGGCACTAATTTCAAGTGTGATCACTTCTGGCATCAGAGTGTACAGCCACAATAATTCCCAGCACCCGCACTGGCACCATTGGGATTTGCCTATTGCTATTAGCATGCACTACACTTCCACATGGCTGATGAAAGAACCTCAGCCTCTACTGATTGCCAATCAATAGTCACTTCCCATCTCTACCTTTCAGTTTCTGCAGTCCCAAGCCTCAGTAATAAAAGTAAAAGTGGCAGCCTGATAAGATCCTATTATCGGTGCAGCAGAAGAATGGGAACCCAGATCTAATCTCCCAGGTCTCATCTCCGGGGCTGATCACTGATGTTTAACTCTTTTGCTACTGAAGCATATAGCCAGGAGGTAGAAGTTTTCAAGTACAGCTTCTTGGTCTCCACATGGGCCAGCAAAGAAAGCCAATAAGATAGGCCCTTTGAGTATAACCCTAATCCTGCTGTCATTGAAATTACTTGAGTTAGTGTAGGAAAGGGCCGTAAATGTAGCTGATTACTCAGTACACATTCCCTCTAGATCCTTATGTGCTCCCCAAATTACTGGATGACAGCACGTGTGTCTGATATCAAGCTCAGGGGGTCTAAAGCCCCCGGATGTTTCAAATTGATCTCATTTTCTATTAAGACCGACCACAAAAAGTGGTGTCCTCACAACATATTCCACTCGCTCTCTTTTTGGGTCTGAACCAAAAAACACCAAGTGGGCACAGCTGTGTGGAGAAAAGTAATTATTTTTTGCAGAGGATTTCAACATTTCCAAATTGGTTTTGTTCTCATGCAGATTTAAACCTCTCTGTGAAGAAATAGGGCCCTGGCTTTGGGGCTGTACACATGGCAGGGCTGCCCCAGAACCAGGGACCCTGGAAACTCTGGTGTCCCCAGTTCTCACACAGCCCACCATGCCCTAGAGCTGTGGAGCCTGAAAGCCCGGGCAAGCTGGCAGGAAACCAAGCAGGTATCCAACAAACCTTAGTCAAAATTGAGCAATCTCCACAGGACCTTTTTTTCTTTAAACAAATTAGCAAATATTGACCAAAAAATGTTTCACTGGAATTTTTCCAAACAGCTGTATTTGTGGGAGTCTCTCCATTGAATTCAATAGGCTTTGGCTCAGGCCCCTGGTTCAACCAAGCACTAAGTTGGGAGATCCACTTCAGATATTGTATGATCCCTGCCAAAGATTTGACACAAACTTTTCTGAGATCTGAGAAAGTGTGGCTTTTTTCATTATTCATTGTCATTTATTATGATTACAATTATTTTGAATTTCTTTGCAGCCCTTCTTCCCTTGCTGGCACTCTCCAGAGGTTGACGTGCACCAAGATCTTGAACAAGTTAAGAGTGAACTGTTAAGAGATCCAGCCAATTGCAACCTGCCATATAACCCTTCAGTGCTCACTATCATCCCACGCACCTTAACGTTGCCCACTTAAAAACTGCAAATAACATGCAAAGATCAAAGTAACAGGTTACTGGCACATTATAAAATATCATTCCCTAGTCAATGATCCATTTCCAATACACAGCACTAACATAAAATCTCCTGCAATCAAACTTCATTAACATCAAATCTATCAGTCATTCATAAAAATATTCCTCAATTCCACCAGCACTTTCAACCATGAGAAAACTTGCACAATTCTGACATAACTGCCCTCTGGGGCTATATTCCCTTCAGAATCTTTACTACACATTCAATAAATAGTATATAAAATGAACAGTGTACATCTGAGACCATATTTCCATTACAGAATAAAAGAAAGGGACCAAATTACGGTTGGGTGAGAGGCTTAAATTAGGTAGGGTGATGGTGAGTGAAGAATTAGAAGGCAATGGGAAAGTGGCAGGATTCTTTAACTGTTCATTTCCAAAACTCAACAAATTAAAAAAAAAAAAAAATCTGCAGTTGCCAACATCACAAATTCAAAAATCATGAATCTGACCCAAAACATTAATGAGACAGGGCGCAAAAATCAAGGGATTTTGCAAAGATTGCACTGGGTTCTTTTGGCTTGTCTTTGGCCTCTGCCCACCTCCAGTGTGTATGTGGCAGTTAGTGTTGCCAGCTCTCCCAAATGTACACAGTGAGGTGATTTTGTCCCGAGCTGCAAGCAGCTCTCACTGGCTGCCTGATGGCGCAGAGCTTCCTGCTTCTCCCCAAAGCCCAACATTCCAGTTGATTCATTGTGTGTCCCCACCCAGCGCCACATCTGCCCATCTCCCAGCCCAGCAATTCACTAGGCATCTCCCAATGCCCCACATCAGTTCTGCCCCATAGGCCTGATGGGACAGCTGCAGCAGGGTTCCCTTCTGCCCTTTCCCAGGCCTGGGGAGGAGGTCAGCTCCAAGGGCTTTTTCATCTCCCTCCTTATTCCCAGGCCTGGTGTTTTAGGGATGGAGACTGGAGGATGGAGGAGGAGACGGCCAACCTATTTTTCACAGGAGGGGAGGGAGAAGACGGGAGCAGAGCTGCCCTGAGCTGCTGGGCTCTTTTTGTTCCCTCGTCATCATCCCCCTCTTCTCTTGTGGGAATGGTTGATGTCAACTGCTTCCTCTCCCCCTTCCCTACCTGAAAAATCCTGTCGTTATCTGAGGGGAAGGAAGAGACCTCTGCCTACCTCCTGGCAGCAGCCCTATCAGCTGCTGTTCCTCAAAAGGCAAAGCTGAAATTTGGGTGAGAGATGGACCCTCTCACATCATTGCAAGACTGGGTCTATCTAGTAGGACTAAAAATCGGTTACTCGCAGTGAAATCATGAGACCTGGCAGCACCGAAACACTGTTTCAGAGTCAAGATCATTTACAAAATATACATGGTGGCATAAAAATTCCAATTCAGTATCTTTTCAGATTGCGCCTGCCCCTCTAGGTTTCCAGGGTAAATTTAATGCAGGTCCGGGTGACCAAAAGTTGTTACCATTGGGAGGCTGTTCAGTAGACTCTGGAAAATAAGTTGGGGGTCATAGCACAGTTCCTAAGAGACAGTTATCAACATCCCACAAAACCACAATCACAGGTGGCCCCTGAGCAAAAAAGGCCAAGGGCTGAATGGACCATATTGGCTGGAGTCCTCTCTCATCCCTAGAGAGGGTCCCCTCCCACCAGCATCACAAAAATATTTGCTGGAAAAGATGCAAGAACTATAACTGGGGGGCAGTGATGGTAATATCCTCCTTCTTGTGTACACAGCATACGGTCATATGTTTGAGAGACAGTGCAAGAGAAGGGAAAGCTATGCCTATTGTGGCAAACAGAGAAAGAAGAGGTGGATAAATATCTCCACAGCTGCAAAGGGGTTAGCAAGAGGTTAATGCTTTAAACAGCAGGGCTCTGGTACGTAACCACATCCCTGCAGCAGCCTTGAAGCAATAACTGACATTTAGATCTACATCATCTGCTCAGAGAGGGTGGGCCCCAGTGCACTGTGGGAACTCAGAGGTGGCATGAGGTAGCAGTGCTACACTAAAATGTTAAGCCTAGACAAGATCCCTGTTTTCAAGATGGATTTACATTACTTCGTGTCTCTGCAATGACTAAAGAGTGTCTGGGGCTGTCATAGATTGGCCACCCCTGGAAATGCTTTGTCCCAAATTTCTGATGTTAATCACAGGTTGTGCAGGAAGGCAGGCCTTGATTTCAACAACAGTTGTGCTTTGGCTGATGACACTTGCTGGCATTTCAAGCCCCTGAATCTTAGCTCTAACCATACTCTGGCTATCCTGGCTCAGTTTGATTTTTAAACAACATGCTGCCCTGTTTCTCTCTCCAAATCACTTACATTACTGACACCTGTTGAGCTCCCAATTGGCCACCAGGGGTATGAACTACAGGCTGCAGCCATACAGAGATTCAAATGAACAAGCTTGGATCTACGCGGACATCCTAACAAGCGGAGTTTGAACTCAGTTGCTATAAGCTGACATGGCATCCCAGAAATGTTTATTGCACCCTTCCCACCAGGGGAACAGATTCTTATCCACTCTCCAGGGGTTAGGATCCAGAGAAACATATTCTCCTGGAGAGAAGAAATGATTTTCAGCCAAACAGCAGCCACAAACTCCATTCACCTGCTGAGGCCTTAACCTCAAATCATACTGGTGACTGTTTACATGCTCAGGCAATCCCTAATGCTGAACAGGTGTCTGGGTCCTTGAAAACACCACTCAGTTTATGTTCAGCATTCCTCTTATTCCAAGGCTGGGCCCTTTCCCTGGATGGAGAATGAGTTGTTCTTTCCTAGCACGCTGACTCAGATGGAGGGGGATTAGGAGATCTAGCTACTCCTTTATTCTTGCAATTTTAACCCTGTGGTTTCTCTAGCTCCCCTCCTTTGTAGAAACTCCAAATGGAGAATAGGCACATGGCTCCTTGTTTGTATTTGCAGTGGTACCAATGGCTGCTGCAATCCTCACTTGTCAAAGGCTCTACCTACTTAGCAACTATACAGGACATCCCAGGAGTCTGCAGGCAGTGGTGCCAGGGATTCAGTGGGGGTCACTCTTCACTGTCAGTTGTGATTGAGACAGTGCTCCAGGGTGGCGTTAGGGGACACTGTGCTGCCACAGATGCCATCTTTCAGATGAGAAGTAAAACTAAGGTCCTGCTCATCTGCTGTCATTAAAGATCTTATTGCATTACTTGCCTGGTCAGAGCATTAATCCTTCTGTTCTGCCCAAATTCCAGTTCTGGTCCTTACATCTAGCCTTCCTAACTTCCCCCAGAAATTTCAATTGGCATTCTCCTTCACTTCCTGTCCTAAAGTGCTATTTGCTGTTAAACAGCTGATGCCTACAGGCAGCTGCATTTGAGTGGTGAATTAAATGATCCACTTCTACAATTTGTAGAGCGCTTTGGGATTCTTCAGTATGAAAGGTGTCGTGCAAATACAAGATATTTTTTATCGCATGAAACTGCTTGGGGTAACTAAATAACAGACCCTCACTATTCCCTAGGTATTCCCTACACATAATGTATGGAAAACTAGGCAACACTGGGATTGCCACTGTCCAGTTACAAAGGAAAAATTCAGATGGCATCAGTTGCTCTTAGAATTAAAAATTCTAAGAATAACCAATGGACAAGTCACTTGGTAAAAGGGCTGTTTGGGGAGTGTCTGCCTGACGCAGCTTTTCAGAAACTCCTAGCTGCTGCTTTGTTGAACCATTGGGATCATTTGGTCGACAGTAAACCCACCGTGATATAGTGGGGGCAAACGTGAGTGACCCTTGCAACATGCTGCAAAAGTATATTGAAAAGGAAATCCCTCACACAAACAAGGAAAGTGCCTGCAATATTCACAAATAGTTTTACTCAAAAGACTCTCACTTGCCCTAGTAATGACATGACACTTGAGGGCCCATGTCATCTACTTCAGTGGCGCTCACCCTTCTTCCACATGGGAACTAACCTCCTGGGGATATTTTGCTGCAACTCAGACAATCCAGATATCCTTTGGACTTGTGGCATTTGGGTCATAGCAAATAAAAGAGCGCGGCTGGGTTTGCATGCTGAGGGAGGGAACACGGACTGCTGAGTACAGGGGGAGTGTCTTCCCTTCATGCCACCCCTTCTCTTCCTTTCCCTCCATACAATGCACAGCTCTGGGGCAGTGCTGGTTCAAGGACACACTGCTTCCTGCATGAACTGAGCTGTGTGTGGGCAGAGTTTGGGGGATAAAAGAAGGAGGTGGGTAGAGGGGTCTGAGAGCTGCCATAGAGTTGGTGGGGAGGGCTGTCATCAGAACAGAGGCACCAGCAGGAAGTGGGAAGGCTGCCTAGGCTCCAGGCAGAACTCAGATCATGTCAAATTATATATTATTCCCTCCTCAAAACCAGTGGGGTGTGACCCTGCACCTCAATCCATTTCCAGGTAATGCTGAGACGCCCTGATCAAAGATGTTAACTGTCTTCCAACCTTATCCTATCCTACTAACAGAGGCCAAAGAGGCTCTAGGCAAGTCGCTCTCATCCATGTCTTTTTGCATTACAATTTTCCTAATTCCCTTCTCTCATTCTTCAGCGTGCTTAGAAACACACCTAAGCTCCCTCTTGAATAGCTACACATTTCAACCCAGTGGCCCTGCTAGTTAGTGCTTCCTCGTGTAATAATCTCTTGAGAAGAGCTTGCCTAAACATACTTGCTCCCCATCCATCTCAATTGACTCAATCCCCACTGTGCTTCCGGTAAAAGATTTACACAGGGATTCAGATCAGTTCCTCTGCCTTCCGATGGGAACAGGCCTTGTTTTCTCAGTCCTTTCTCAGAGAGCTGCTCCTTACCCTCCTTGCTACTTTTATTTAGCATTCGAGAGGCATCCAACTCACTCAGAGCTAAGGGATTTGAGGCTGTAAAGGACACTTTTAAGACTGACAGCCAGTAATGTTAAAGCATTAGCATTAACTACAAGCTGGTGACAGGTATTGGTTTCGTTATTCCTCTGGAGTGAAAGATCCTTTGGAGACAGGCATTTCAGACAGCAGAGTTAAAAGAGGGAAAGGGGGCAATTCAAATGAGCAAGTGCATCTTTCAAACTCATTCAGACTAAGGCGGCCGATTTAATCCAGGCTCATTTTGACCACAATGCTGTTGGAAATTGGTAAGACCATTTTCCCAACCGAGTTCCACTGTTTGGGGGAAATTCCTCTCCTTCCAAGAGGATTTCTTTAGGAGGCAACGAGCACCTTCCCCTTCCACTCCGCCCCCGCTTTGCTTTTCACTATAATGAGTCTAATCAGCCTATTACCAGTCAGCTTCAGTGTTGTCATTCACTGGGAAGAAGGCAGTTCTTCTGACAAGAGGTACCTCTTCCAATGAGATTTGACAGGCAGCCCATTCATCTAATTTCTTGAATAACATTATTTGCTGGAGCAGATAAGGCCTGGAGAATGTAAGTTTGCCAATGCATGCTCATGCTCTCAGATTCAAACACACCGGATATTTCCTGTTGGATAATCACGTTCTACCTAAATGAAATTCCGGTATCCAATTCAAACACCAGTACACTACAGTATTCTTCCCTTCCAGTCCTGAACAGTTTATTATGTCACTGAGCGCTTGTTAAACAGTTGCTGCATTTCACACCAGAAGTAGCTGCATGTCCATGGGGATGAGTGCTATTACTTCTCTCTCACACTAAGTGTATGGCCTGTCTAGAAACTTCATGACATACCATCCGAGAGGAGGGAAGAAGGGAATTTTGCTCATTATAAAATCCCATCCACCCAGCACACTGAATTTAGGTTAATTATCCAACATAGTCTAAAGGGCTAAAGAGAAGCTCAGCTGTCTCCTTTAAAATCCCAGCCTTTCAAGGGAAGCTCCAAGTGACCAAGATGGTCAGGGAGGGCAGAGAAGGAGGAGGCGTAGGCCCTGGTGTGTGGTAAGTGTGTGCCTTTAACTGGTTTATTCCGCTGGCAGGGATTCCTTTCAGAAGCATTTGGGTAAGTGCTGTACACCGCCGAGTTCAATCTGTGCTAAGCAGATTAGTTCCTTACCGGTGAAAGGTTCTGGGCAGCAGTATAGAGTTGCTCACCATGTGATACGAGGGGGTTGTCATTACGTTTCACAGATATGATATAATTATATGCTCCCTGGAGGGTACTTCTAATTGAATTATAGGGTGTCTCACAAGCATTCCGGGCAGCGGTTAAAGGAAGCTGAGCAGTTCTCTCGCTGCCTGGAACAACACAGAGCCACCCTCTAATTCATTTAGAAGTACCCTCCAAGGCGTGTATTGTTACTTTATGAACTAGTTTGTTAAAACAAACCAAAAAAATAGTTCGAGGGCCTCTGTCTTTTTAAGATTTTTCTTTTATTTTTCCAATTTCTTCAGTTGAACCCTACTGTGTCCCCACCTCTTGCAATCCCAAAGTCTGTACAATAGAGCGGCCTGTTAGGCAAAGGAGAGCTTTCTAGTTCGGGTTCTCTCCTCTCTGAGTCAATACTGATCTGACTCCCCAGCATGGTGTCAGGAAGTTAAACAGTGTTGCTGCAGGGGCCTTCTTTCAGCTAGCTGTAGAACAGAGGTCCTAACCACCCATGGTAAAGACATCAATTCCAGTCTCTTGGCCAAATTGAATTGAGGTAATTACATTCCACCTACCTTATATTTCCCCTGTGGCTTCAACTGGATATGGTATTGGCTGGCACTTCCTATCCTGAAAAACCATGGAGTGCTGCTGTGCATTGCTAAACAGTTGCCATGTTATAGCCCAGAGGTGGTGGGAATGATCCTGTGGCAGATCAACTGAATATAAATGCATGCTCTGAGACCAGAATGTTCAAACCTGGGTACCCAAAGTTATATTCCTAAATGCGTATTTAGACCCCTAAATTTTGTCATCTCTCTTTGTACTAGATTTTGAGTCCATTTGCTCTCTCTTATCTATGTTATTCCAAGTAATTTACACTGTTGGTCCTGGGAAATCAGCTGTCCAAGTTTGCCTAGGCGACAGGGCAGGGGGAGGACAATGGCCCCACCTCTTCCCCTGCTCTTTGCCCCCTTTGGGGCACTGTGCACTTTCAGGGGTTCATTTAAGTAGCAATCCCTGTTCTCTTCCTTGCATGCTCCGCTACTGTTGTGCGCAACTTGCTGTCAATTGGGGCAGATGTTGCACCTGTTATGCCTTTTCCTGCTGCTGTGTGCCACACAAAAGATGGGATATGCAGGTTCCTAGCCTATGTATTAGTTTCCTTAGGGGAAAGACGGCACCAGCTGCATATCACAAAGAAGTCTCATGACCTAGTAAAGCCTCCCTCAGTTCTGAGACCCACTGACTGCATCCTCTTCTCCTTCTAACACCATTCCATCAGGCCACACGAAGCCTTTTCATTCCATGCACATGAGTATTATATGAGATGCAGAACTCCTTACAGATGTAGCACCAAAGTCACCTCTGAGACAAACAAACAAAGCTGCATTGACTTCAATGGTGCTGCACCCGTTATGTCAGAGGTAGCTAGGATCCTAACATACCCCACTCTGTTACATATTCAGACACTGTTCACTGACCCAACAATCCGAAGCTGATCAAATTCAAGGAGGTTTGCTCATGGGTAAGCAGTTATATCTTACAGGATATTTCATCCTCTGTTAGTCTGTAGGTTTGGAAAGGGAGTGCAGCCCCAACTTTATCCACTCTATTTTCAGCTGACAGCACATTATCCTTGAAAAACTGCAAGATGACTCATGTTCTACACCCAACACTCCAATGGAGAAAAAAATCTGAGTCCTTAAGGCTCGCTAGGTTAATGCCCCAAAAGACATTGGGCATCTTCAAAATGCATTTTGATGTCTTGGAAAACTACTCAGTGCAAAGCTGGCCTTATAAGGTCAGTAAATTATTCCTGGTACATTGCATTCTGCCACTGCTCTCCAGGTGTGTCTTGACAACAGGAGGAGGAGATGGGGGTGTCAGAGCAACATGATCAATTAGATGAGGCAAAGGAGAAAGACTTGCAGATTGACCCTAATCCTCTAATTCAGGAGGGAAGGCATAGAAAGCAGAGATTAATTTAGCAGAATTTCCAAGTTAAATATTTGCATATTTATATGGTATAAGGGAATACAAATACAAGGCCAGGCATTTTTATGATTTGTATGGGCATGGGAATGTTTTTGTTTCTCTCACTGAAAGCGAAAAGATAAGCTCTACAGTGACTGGTTTCCACATATACATTTACACACATGGCACGAACGAATTAAATCCCTGAATAAACTGTCCAGGGAGGGGCTCGTAGGAAAGGATCCCAAGTGAAAGCACAGCAAACTTCTGTCTTGGACAGTGCACTTGGAGATGGGAGGGGAAAAGATAGAGGGGATAAAAGCTGCTTCTTCCTGCGTGTCTAACACCTTTTGGATTCAGAAAATACTCAATGTAAGGTAGGTATCAGGAGGCTGGATCCTCAGCCTTTACTTGCATAGGCTCCAGGTTCCCTCAGTAACCAGGAATGGCCCATCCTAAACTCACTAACATTCATAAGGAGCTATAGAAGTTAAAATTATTGCCAACACTTTGGTCACAACTTGAGTGGATACTGTGAAATTATTTGTGATTGCAGGGACAAGCTGTGGGAGTTGTCCAAGGTTTTCGGTCCTGAGAGAGGATGACTTATCAATCTTGCTCTCTTTACTATCTCCTCCCCGGGGAAACAGCTGGGCACAGAAGCAAAGCAGGTGGCCAAGGAACAAAGGGAACACAGCTAGACCAAGGCAGCTGAATGCAAGACTAGACAAAGGAAAGAAGATTTGGCAAGGGTGAAGTATCTGCAATATGACTTGAGGTGGAGGAGATCAAGACAGGGTAGGTACAGCTAGCCGGTAACTGGCAAGAGGCAAAGAGGAATAGGTACTTAGTCTAGGGAGAACAAGCCTATGAACCAAGGCAGGAAACAGGAAATCCTAGTGCCAAACTCCAATTCATGTTCCAGCCAGACCCAGCCAAGGGCCTAGAGTCCAGAACAGCCAACCAGGTCTGACTGCATTTGAGCCTCAGTTGCAAAAAACAGGCAATAAGCTTTGACACCTAGAGATCCAAGACATCAGACCAGGGGGGAGGGTTCAGAATAGTCACATGAGTCAGGATCCATCTCTTAGACATCTATAAATCACTGGCCCAGGTTCTTCCTAGGTGTAAAACCGCTGACTTCACTGGAGCTCAACAAAGAATGAATTTGGCCCATTGTGCCTCTCTTTCTCTATAGTCCTGCCATTGGCCATGTGTTCCTGTACGTTCTGAGGCTATGCCAATTATGAGTATTATATAACAATGGATTCTTCCTGGCACAATGGTATCTTCCTGGCATGTCTATCTAGAGAGAGTCACAGAGTCTCTCCAGATCATATGGGTCAAGGAGGTGGGTTATTGTGGAGTTTTAAAGAATTTGATTTGCAGAGAATCCCCGTTTCTTTCCCCAGTGATCCACAGCTGTCTCAAGAAATCCAGAGTCAAATTTGAACGTCAGGTCTCATTACAAATCACCCAAGCTAGCCCATTCGTGGCCATATCCCACCCCAAAAATACATTTGTCAAAGGATGACACCGGGATAGACTGAAAATATCCTGGACAAACGTTATGAAATTAAGATTAAGTTAATTCAATAAAGTTTAACGTTCATGAATTAGATTTAATACCTTTGGGGTCCACTGTATGAAAAATGCAAATGTTTATGTTCTATTATGGAATTGTATGGAACTTCTTGAGCCGGAAGACAGGATTAATGCAATTCAGGAAGATTGGAAACACTTCAAAGGACTTTTTGGAACAATGCGCATAAAGTGGATTTCCTAGGAAATACCTGAGGGGTGAAGGGAATGTAAATGACCCACTTTAGGTCCATCCTTTAAGCTACACACTGGGAAGAGAAAACCATTGTCTGCTCATTTCCTGCTCTGGAAACATCAGATCAAAGACCCCTGAACTGCATAAAGGGTAGACTAAGCATGTCATGAGTGTGCTTGGTCTGAGCCGAAGCTTTGATGAACTTGAAACCACAAAGAAATCCCTTGCGTGGTTCTGAAGGACTGCTCCAGCCAGAGCCCGTGTTAGGGTTGGAGTGATCTTTAGGTAAGCTTATTAGAATGCGTGTAGGTGGTTTTATTGGTTTTCATATGTTTTCTCTGTAGTGCTTTTATCTTATGATGGGCTTGCATAGGAAGTACTGTGTGGTATCGTATAATGGTGGGTGATTACTCTGTTATTAGTCTCTGAAGGGAACGTAAGCCAGCCTGTTTAAGCAGAGTCTCTTGCTGAGAACAACACAGTGAAAGGAAGGGATTGTGCAGCCTGGAGATATCCCATCCAGAAGGGAGAGAGACGTGGGTCTCCACCCAAGAAAGGCCAGGCTTGGGGAGCTGGAAGCCTGAGGGTGAGTGCCCTTGCTGGACCCTAGAGGGGAATACAGGTGCAGGTGCCCTAGACCGTGACAGGCACTACCTAATAATAAAAATCTAGGAGCACATTCCCTTCCTCCTAGTAGAAGTGTGTGCAGGGAGAACAAAAGGACAGAGTCTGTAAATAAGCATTTGAAGGCATGTGTGCAAAGTATATGTCTGCCAACTTTTCAAAACTCACAGGGTCGGATTGTGTCACTAGCACTCACATTTCATTCAGACACTTCCGGTAATCAGATTGAATTGAACTGAACCCAACCCACAGTAAATTAGTTTTTGACCTGAATTGGGATTAACCTTTTTAATCCACTTTGGGGCTGCAGTTTTTGGCATGGGCAAGTTCCCAGTGCTCTCTCTAGAATTATGAATCCACATGCCCCTGTGAAACATTCTCATCTCTTCCCCATGTAAGGCCTGATCCTGCAGGGTGCTGCACACTTTGTACTCCCTGACTTCACTGCTAGTCGAGAGAGTTTACCTCTCTCAGGATCAGGCCCACATTTATGCCTCCCTAATTTGAATTTGACTAAAGGCTGACTTAAACTGGGGTTTGAAATGCCCCCTTGTTTGCTGCAGTCACATAATACATCCAAATGCCTTTGATGGGCAACAAGTCATAGCCCCAGACAGGATGTCATTTGTCCTTCTCATGGACAGGTGGCATGTATCTCTACTCAACGCCTGTCACCAAAACTATGAGAGGATAAAGGTCAGCTCAGTGCTTCTCTTGTTCACATGATGGTTTCTGTCTCACATTTCTGCAGGCTGATTTTATTCACTCCTCAGACACCCCCCACCAGCACCTCATACTAATCCTCACCAGAAATCTCAGTGGAATGTAATAAATGTACACAGCTTGAGTTAAGGTAGGAACGAGCAGTCTTAACAGTACTTACATGAGGGAATTTCAGAGTGAGAACTGGGCATAACATCTTTCACACTAGTGATACGCTGGGAGATCACCAACACAGATCACTAAATCAGGGCTTGGGAAAAATGTATTGCATGGAGTGAGTAGGAATTTGGACAGGCAAGTGGGCTAACTAAAGCTAGGGAGCAGATGTGCTGGCACCTTCCTCTTTCAGAAATTATCAAACCTGGCAAACAGAATACCCAGAGACGACTTCTTTAAGAGGATTTGTGGGAGCACAGTGTCCAGGGGGAGGAGCCAGAGAGCAGAGTTGGTACTACTGCTTCTTAATTTGGGTCAGAGAAGGAGCCAGGGATCAGCACCAGTCAGATGTCACCTCTCTTTTACTAGAGGAGAAGGGTGAGAAGGTAGGACTGAGCTTGCATGCTAATGGGGGAGGGTAAGAGGAAGAGATTGGAGGGACAATATGGTGACCATACATCCCATTTGGGCCGGGACAATCCCTTTTTTAAGCCCTATCCTGGCTGTCCTGATTTTTTTGGAAAAAATGGGCATTTGTCCCATGTGCTCTTGCCAACTTGATCAGTTGGCAAGAACATACGGGACAAATGCCCACCTTTGCTTAAAAAAAATGGGGTACAGAGTAATGTTCTGGGGGGCGAGTAGCAATGCCAACCCCGTGCGGGGGGCAGGCAGGGCTCAGGCAAGCAGTAACACCAGCCCCAGCCCTGCATGGGATGGGGGGCCTGGGAGAACAGTTCCGCAAGTCCCGGGGGGGCGGGATCAGGAGAGTGGCTCGGGCCATCCCTGAGCGGGGAGGGGGGGTTGGGAGAGCAGCTTGGCCAATCCCGCATGGAGTAGGGGGCCTCAGATTAGCCCAACCCTGTGTCCCATTTTTCCTTTGGGAAATATGGTCACCCTAAGGGATAAACTAGAAGTACATGATAGATAACGAGAGAGCTGTGGTAACAGAAAGAGTAACTAACCCTTGGAACAAATTAACCAAGAGAGATGGTAAATTCTCCATCACTTGGAGTTGCTAACAGATATCTCCATCTTTATTTGAAAAAGAGGTTCTACTTCAGCCACAAATTAAACTCACTGCAGGAATTATGGAGGGAGATTTTACGGCCTGATATGCACAGCTCAGATTAGATCATAATGGTTCCTTCGGGTCTTGAAAAAAATCTATGCAATTAGCTTGAGATTGCCCCAGCCGACAATTAGCCAACATAGGTCTTTGAATTAATATGGAGCATATGATTAAAATTAAACTGGGGAGCATAAAAGCCCAAATTGCAATGACTATTTGTGGTGGGGCATCTGCCCCACCCCCATGCTAGAGGGGGCTGCAGCAGGCAGGTGGGCTTGCGCAGACGAACAGCCAATTAGAGAAGGTCTTATTGGGAGCCAATCTGGGCCCAAATTGGAGATAGCCAATCAGGGCCAGGCTCAGCCCTACAAAAAGGCTGCTCAGGGAGCCCCGTCTTGGGCTGCACCAACCCCCTGCCAAGAGTGGTGTGACTTTGGGGGTGCAGTTGCTCACATTGGTCGGGGCACAGAGAGACAGCTGACTGACCCTCCCCTCCCCCGGAAGGGGGCAAGGATGGACTAAGGGGCACTGCCAGAGGGCAATGGCTCGAAGAGGACGCCGCGAGTTGGGAGCAATGCGGTTCCACACGCCAACCGAGGGCGAAACGATAGACGGGACACCACCAGGAGGGGCACTCCACTGGACTGAGCTAATTCCCGAGGATGACCAGCAGGGGGTGCTGGGTGGTGAGTCCCAACACCGTTACACTGTTGTAAAACTGGAGGTAATGACCACTATCCACAACCAGTGATCTAATGGGCAGGAAGAAGCCCTCAAGTTTTAACTAGCTCATCATGGTCTTGAATTATGGAGGAGGAAGAGCCTAGGACAGGACGAGACTCCCAACTAGCCAACTGCTGAATCTCCAGATCATCAAACATTCTCATCTGGGTTGTCTATCAAACTGAAAAAGGCACTGTTTCCTCCAACCGTGAAGTCTAGAAAAGAAGCACAAGTGGCTACATCAAACTTCACAGTGGTCTTTTCCAAGCAGTTAATAGCTGATCACTTCCTTCCACTACCCACCTGGGCCCCGTCTTCTGAACTTCCCCCTGTATTCTGTGTAATTGCTTTAGCTGGCAAGGAGATGATTTTCAAAGCCCAAATAAAGGGGAATTTATTATTTTATAGTGCTACCCAGCCACATAGTGCTGGATGCACACACCACAAGACGACAGTCCCTGCACCACAGAACTTACATACCACGTGTGTAGTGATTCAGCAGGGCAGCCACAGCTGCACACACAGAAGCTGGGAGGCAGTGCAACTCCTAGTCAAAAATCTCTGCGGAGAAGGGTCACATGTACTTTACAAATGACCCCTGCTCTTTAGTAACTATACTTATTCAGTGCTTCAAAAAAATGTATCTCCAAAAATATTGAAGGGCAGTGTTGTTTAGGCCACAGGCAATAAACATTTCCAAGAGTTCAGTCTTAATATGTTTGTCTCCAGAAATGTTTTCATTAATGGAGGAACAGAAGGAGGTAGATCCTTTCAGCCTCTTCGCTACTTATGCCTTTATTGCAAGCTTTGCATAAAAACCACCCATAGCAGTGGCCCCATGTAACCACACACATTTCATCCAAAATCTCAGTGCTTTTTGTTTTGCCAAGAGGGTTAGCAAGCCATTTGCTACCAGTTTAACATTACAGCTTCTACTGACACCTACTACCCTTTCTGATTCATAAAACACACTTACGAAACTTTGGAATTGTGGCAAAAAGCTATGCTGCTGGGCGGGGGAGACACACTCCTCCCTGTCCCCAACAAAAATGAATCTCCAACCATGCACCACTATGGATCCCAAAACCATCTCTGATACCAGTGATGAGGACAAGCCCAAATAGATCTATTACCCTAATTCTAGGTTAAAATCCTTGATATTGCACCAAGGAACACAAAGTATTATTTGGCCCTTAGACTTCCAAATAGCATCCAAACTGGCTTCTAATAGCACATGTATAGTTCCAAACTGACCCAAAGGCAAATCATAGAAGATTAGGGTTGGAAGAGACCTCAGAAAGTCATCTAGTCCAATCCCCTGCTCAAAGCAGGACCAACCCCAACTAAATCATCCCAGCCAGGGCTTTGTCAAGCTGGGCCTTAAAAACCTCTAAGGATGGAGATTCCACCACCTCCCTAGGTAACCCATTCCAATGCTTCACCTCCCTCTTAGTGAAATAGTTTTTCCTAATATCCAACCTAGACCTGCCCCACTGCAACTTGAGACCATTGCTTCTTGTTCTTTCATCTGCCACCACTGAGAACACAGTCAATATAATTATAACACTAGGGTACAGAGTCAATTGGGTGCGAAACATGGACACTATATAGGCGTCACATCAAGCAGCTCGAAGTATTTCACATGCGCTGCCTCCGCAACATCATGAAGATCAGCTGGCAAGACAAAGTGCCCAATCTCGAGGTCCTCGAGAGAGCCCAGATGACAAGCATCAAAATGATGATCATGAAGTCACAGCTACGTTGGACCGGTCATGTCAGCTGCCTGGATGCCAACAGAATCCCTCGCCAGCTTCTGTATGGTGAGCTCTCCCAGGGCATCCGGCATATAGGTCGTCCACGGAAACGTTACAAGGACACCGTCAAAGCCAATCTGCAGTACAGCAGTATCAAACCTAGGGACCTTGAGGACGCCGCCAGCGACAGAACACAGTGGCGTGCAACAGTCAGAAATACCTGCATCACCTTTGAGGAAGGCCGCTGCCAGTGTCTACAAGAGGCACGCGAACGACGTCACAGAGCATCAGCAGCGCACAATCCACTGACCGCGAACTTCCCATGCACCATCTGCAGCAAAATGTGCACCTCTAGAATTGGCTTGTACAGTCACCAGAGGGCACACCATAAGACCAACAACTGATGATCTGCACAGATTTATCATCATCGGATTCGATGGACTACCAAGGATACAGTCAATAGAATTATAAATTAAGGTATTACTAGTAACAGGGCCGGCTCTAGGCACCAGCCGAGCAAGCTGGTGCTTGGGGCGGCAGCTTGTAGGAGGCAGCATTCCGCCCAATCCTAGGGCGACACGGCCGCTTTTTTTTGTGTGTGTGTGTGTGTGTGTGTGTGTGTGTGTGTTGTTACGCGCCGGCCGCTCTGTAGGGGGCAGTGGCGCAGAGGATGGGAGCGCCCTGCAGCAAGCCCGACAGGGCAGCCCGCGTCCTTCCCTCCCAGCCAACTGGAGCAGTGCAGAGACCTCCCAGCAGGCGGCGGGGCGGGAGGGCCGCATGGCAGCGCCCCACTGAAGCCCTGGCCGCCCCCCTTCTCTCTCTCTCCCTCCCGCTCCCCCTGGCTCTGGCTACGCTGCAGGTTTTGTTTTTTTGTTTGGTTGGGTTTTTTTGTGTGGGGTGGCCAAAAAGCCAGAGCCGGCCCTGACTAGCAACTGAAAGCCTGTGCTGTCACATGGGTGTAATTCATAGTCATGTTTATAAAAAAAGCCAAACATCTGAATGATGCTTGGGGTTGTTGCATGTGCTGGTTGTGTGGATTTGTGCGGTGCTGAGAGAGTTGTGTGGATTTGCGCCGGTGGCAAATGAAGAGTGTGGGCTGTGTTTGGGGTTATTGTATGTGCTGGTTGTATTATCATGTGAGTGGTTGTGTTGATTTGTGTCGGTGGGGTTGTGCTGGGAGATGTGTGTCTGGGAGGAGGTCTGGGAGATTTGTGTTTATTTGTGCAGGTGGCAGTTAGGCCAAGTAATCCACTACCGTGCAGTCTCCCTCTCACAACAAAGGAAACTGTTGCATAAATATTAGCCGTAGAGGAAGGGTCGTGATTGGCTGAGCTGCCTCGGATATCATAATTGTCTAGGACTCTTGGCATGGCATAGATACCTGCCTTCCTGCACATCGCACAGGGTGTAAATCATAAATTCAAAATACTGAGAACTTAAGAGTTGGATAGCAACAGACTACAAATCCCAGTGATGATTGCACCTAGTGATCTGCTGAACAAAAAGCTCTCATCCATGCTTCTAGCGGTTTGCTTTGCTCCACACTGACTGACATTCTAGGCTTCACAGTGACAATCCGGGAATTGTATTATACAGATTCCTTCCCTGCTTTACTAATTAACACTATTATGCAAAGCGAAAAAACACAAATTGTTTTGCACCACTGATTCTTAGGGCTTTTGTTTGTTTTTTAAAACCTTTTATAAAACCTAAGTGTTGGGCCTAATCTATTTGACAGTATCCTTTTAACAGACTAGAGCAGTGACACTCAGACCTCAGTGGGTTAGGAGTCAAATTAGTGATCAACATTGCCCAAGAGCCAGAATAGTGTGAATTCATTGTTTCATTTACTATATTATATTATTCTCACAGCAAAATGAACTGACCAAGTATTATTCTTTTATCCACTACAATTGGTTATAATAAAAGGATCCTGATTGGTTAATCATTAAATCACACAGCATTTTAATATCACGTGCTGCAAAGAGCTGCAAGGGAGACATTAAAGAGCCACTTGCGGTTCACAAGCCTCAGTCTGAGTATCACTAGATTAGAGATGACCGTTCTCATTTCAGCTGTTTAAAATGTAAAATGGCAAGACACAATCAGAAGTGTGTGTGTTCGAAGTTGGCATTTGGAAGTAACAAATGTATCATTTTATTTTTTTAAATGTTATAACACCACGAGTCTGAAGCTTGTGTGAGTATTCACTTTTCTCATCAGATAGTAAAGTGCAGAGTTTTACACACACACACACACACACACACACACACACACACACGACTGGATAACAACAGCAGCATTATTGAGGTTTCACACCTCAAGAGAAGTCAGCTTGCTCCCCCCCCCCCCCCCATATACAGGCAAGGAAACTTTGACCATACCAGCTTTGAGAGAATCACAGAAGCAATAAGCAAGACCCTGTGGCAGGATCCATCTCCCTCTCACACTTTATTTTATGCATCAGCTCAGCTATTTTTAATCCCTTATTCCCTGGGGACATCCACTTTTTTTTTTTTTTTTTTTAAGCAGAGGTGGTTTATTTTATCTTTTTAAATTGAAGTGAAATCCCCTCAAAAAGAGTGGGACAAGGGAAAACATTTGGGGAATCATGTCCAGCCGTTGGCTCTAAGAATTTTGTAGAAAACAGTGTTATTCAATACAGAGGTGATGTGGCATTTGGAGCCCCTCACATTAATGTAGACACTTTTACATGCAGTTACACTCCCTTAGAGCTGCTTACATCCACTCTGCCAACATATAATGGAATCTAAATCAGGAACTTACCCACCAAGAGCCAGAAGAGGACGTAAATTGAAGCTCTCACCCTCCTCCTTTGCATGTAAGTTACATCAATCTACATAGTCAGAGGGCCTGGAAATCTCTTTAGCCCCACTTCCACAAACACTTAAACACATACTTAACTTGTCTACCTTGTGTAGTCCCAATGGACCTATTCATGATAGTCAAGTTAAGCACATGCTTAGAGATATGTCTACACTGCAATAAAAGACCCTTGTCTGGCCTGTGTCAGCTGACTCAGGCTCACGGGACTCAGGCTATGGGGCTATAATATTGCAGGGTAGACTTTGGGGCTAGAGCCCTCTCCCCTCACAGGGTCCCAGAGCCTGGACTCGAGCCTGCAATTTAACAGCCCCACAGACCAAGCCCTGTGAGCCTGAGTCAGCTGACATGGGCCAGCCATGGGTATTTTATTGCAGTGTACATATACCCTAAGTGTTTGCAGAAATGAGGCATGTGTGGGTTTTCGCTCTTCCTGTCTATGAGCAAAAGACCCCTTTAACAATGGTACTGCAAAGAGAATGAAGGGGTGATGGGAGAAGGTGGGGAATCAGGTAATGAATCCCTAGTGTGTGAAGAAAGATAGTTTACTGACCCAGTGTTTTCATACAACTTTGTGGTGATAAACACATCACGCCACCTCCACTGCACTTTAACATTTAGGATGAGTGAAGTGTTTCAGATAAAATAATCATACACCTCCCTAAACTAGAGATGAGCCCATACCAAAACCTGGGATCTGAGAAACGCTGATCTTCACAAAAGGTCAAACGTGGATCTGAATTCTCCACATTGGCTGCTTTCTACCCCAAACATCTGCCCAAAATTATTTTTTCCCTTCAGGAAAGACACAACCATTCATGTCTCTGCACTTGCTATTTCCAACTGAATCTGAGTCAAACTCTTACAGAATGGCAGCAAAAAGCTCCAAGAGGCTTGGAGGGCTAAATGCAGGCACAGTATAAGCAAGTGCAGCTCCTTTGATTTCAGTGGCTTACACCAGGTCAGGATTTGTCTAATGTCTAAATAAACATCTGGAATTACAGGTGCTTGTTCAAACTCAAACTTCAGAGGTTTTGAGGTTCACCCATGACTAGCCAGTATCAGTTCTGAAGGGTAAAGTGGCTCAGTTACAATATATTTGTCCCCCAACAGAATTCCATTTTAAAGCACAGATGGGAACCTAGTGTCATTTGAGTGTGTTCTACCTACATTCCAAAAATGGAACTGTGATTTGACTGTGTCAGAGAGAAGAGTTGTAACTGGCAGCACTTGTTATGTGCTAGTGCATTTGACTCCATCTTGGAGAACAGACTCAAACATGGTTCTGCTGAACATGGTTTAGCTTAAAGCAGTTTAGTGGTAGCATGAACAGGACCTTAAAATGCTCCCCTACTTTGTAAATTAAAAAAGCTTCAGTAATAGAGGAGGGGCAGGTTGGAATATTACAGTGTTTAAATTAGTTCTGTCAATAATCCAGCCTATTAGGCTCCAACTGCCCCAGTAACATCTACCATATTGGAGAACCCATTTAAAACATCGTTGTGCCCACACAATTAGAATTAAACCATGTTGTAGGTGGGTCCCCTAGCACAACAGATTTTAACTGAGTAGATGAGACCTTGGTCTACTTTGTCCAGAAAGTGCAGCCTGAGGACCAGTTGTAGTAGCAGAGATTGGCCCGGTGACCCATGGCCACCTTCTCCCTGGAGCAGCAAGTTGAGGACAAAGCCGATCACCTTCAATCTTTTATTCAGGCTTGGCACAGTTCAATGTGTCTATTTTCATAATTTTGACATCTCATGTTGAGGCTTATTTTTAAGTATTTTTTTCTATTGTTATCAATGTAAATTTTCCACAGTTGCAGGAAATTGGGTGGGGGAGGGAAGAACGGGATGACAATCAGACTATTTAATGACAGTAGATGTTGAGATTAAAAAAAAGGCTAACCATTGAAACACAAATCATCAACATCACATGTCAAGAAATTGACATTTACCACCACAAATCTAATCCTTCCAAGCCTACTTTTACTGTTGGTGATCTCAGCCAACCAGCAACTTCTGTTCATCTATCAAGGGAGAACATGCACATGCAATCAAATACCAGGGTTGTGGACAGCAACTGAATTAAAAAAAAAAAAAAAAACGTGACAGGTGGGCACAGACCATGGGAAGATGTCAGAATTCAGGCACATCCCTGTTCTGTAGCTCAGTGTACCAGCGTCTACATGTGTATTGTATAAGCTGACTTGGTACAGTAATTTCCTTTCTCTGCTGCCAGTTGCAAGTCAGCACAATTCTTCCTTTGATTTCTCAAGTGATTGGGTTTTAACAAGAGGCACCTAAGCACTCAGCATTAGGGAATGTTAGCATCATGCCCATACACCACCTCCCTCTACTAAGCGATTTTTCCTCATCCTCCACTAATGTTAATGGAAGGTAGTTAAAGCAGTTAGACATTATTATGTCTCTGGTCTTTATTACTCACTTCTCTCGCATCAGTTACATTTGTTCATAATGAAAGAGCTGAATTAACAGGGCTGGTTCACACTATTAGAGGCCATGTAATCCTTTCCCTCCCCAGGCTGGAGGAGTGTGTGTGTCTTGTTTTGTATGAAAACACTAGGTCATGGAGCCGCAGGGAAGCACTGAGTTGCAGCTTTTTGGATCATTACTGTAGAATACTGCAGTATTTTTAAGGGGAAAACCACTAGTAAATAAACTCAAAGGGAAGACCAGCTTACTCAGAGATGATCACACAGAAGGCTACTCAAAAGCCGAAAATTTAGCCCACCCCCTAATGCCTATGCTAAGATCCATGTAAAGAAAGGCCTGTGGGTAGAGTATTGCCTAGCTCAAGCAGCTCTAGGCAGAGGCTACAGGGGCACACAGACTGGAATTATTGCTTATTACACAAGCCAACAAGAGGGTGTGCTTTGCTGCCGATTTTGTGGATTCAGCTACCACATGAATCACCTGGATGTACAAGAGGCGCAGGCAGACCATGTACATATGTAGTTCGAGGGAGGGGAAGAGCCCTTGTTAGCTAAGTGGCTTATATTTACCTGGAGGTGGCTGATTTGATTGAAAACCAAACCTACAAAAGGCCTTTTAATATCCCAAATTAGCATATTCAAGAGTCCATTAAAAACCTATGTATAGGATTTTTTCCCTCTCCCCTCTGTCTTTACTCATAACTAACACTTCTATTGCATGGGGAAATTCAACCCTTAATTTGCTGTCTGTTGAGGGAAATAAAAAAAGATAGGGAGAGGGGATTAAGGGAAGAAATATCTATACAACAGAGGTTCAGTTTAGTGACCAAGGGCCTGATCCTGCAGCTATTGCTCACATCCCCTAGGCCCAGATTTTCAAAAGAGCTCAGAGCTCCCAACAGTTCTCATTGTCCTCAATGTTCCCTTAGCTCTTCTGGGTAGGATTTTCAAAAGTGCTCGTAGCTGCTCTCTCTCTCTGCTTCCACTGAAGTCAACAGGAGCAGCGTTTGGCCAGTGCTGAGCCTTTTTGAAAATCCCACCTTATTCAGCAACTATTGAAAATCTGGCCATTTATGTTGGCAGTGAGTAAATGGGACTATTAATTTAACTAAAGTCTGAAAGATTGGGCCTCAACATGCCTTTTGTCTTCTACTCACGATCATACCGGCTATCTTCAAAATTAAAGGACTGTGAAAATGTCTAAGTACAGTCTCCAAGTCCCACTCACTGGTTTGAGTCGATGATTCTGAGGACTATAGGTCTTCTCATTGATGAGATTTCCAAGCCCCATTTTGTAATTCCTGGGAGGAAAGGGACAAGAGGTACTACCCTCTTAGATCCTGCTGTAGGGTTCTTGCCTGGAAGAGGTAAGTATGGAAATTGAAGGAGAGCTGTAGAAAGTAGCCCATTATCTGTTGTCTGCATTCACCTGTGATGGAGGCAAACTTGGAGTTAACCACAATAACTAGGACAGGTAAAAGAAATTAAGGGTACTTACACCGTTTCATCGTTCTTGAACTCCAGCTCCCCATAAGCATCTTCAAAATCCTCTCCACCTCCTTTTGCTGTCCCTTCTACTGTCCTAAATGGGACTATGACTGTACCTCGAGCACCTGATGTCCTAAGGACTTTGACTTCCATCACGCCAATGCTCTCACTGACATGCATCACATCACACTCAAATGTGAAGATGCCCGCGTGGTCATCATCCAAGATAGTCACTGTGGCCACGCAAGGAGAAGTCAGTATGGCCTTTGGGTATGGCAAATTGTTGAGCTCGGCAGGTTCCTCAGTCTCAACCACGCGGAGGTTACTAAGCCGCACGAAGAAATGCTCATCTTCCTCAAAGATGTCATCATCAATGATCCCCACAGAGAACTCCTTCTGGGTCTCCCCTGACTTCAAGACCACAGTTCCTTCTGTGAACTCGTAGTCAGCACCAGCATTGGCAGAGCCATCCTCCGTTTTGTAGTCCACATAGAGGGTCTTGGACATGTCACCCCCTTTCCGCACCACCGTCAGGAGGACAGCGCCACAGTTCTCAAGACATTGGTAGGAGCAAGGATCGAAATAAACTTTGGAGATGAATTCCTCAGGTTCATCTGCCTGCACCTCATGCAAGCTGGTGCTTTTCTTGGCTTGCTCGGCCGCATGCTTTTTCAGAATGTTGCCAGCTCCAGTCATCATTCTGGTAGCTTGGATGCGGTAAAAGGCTCTGCTCTTTTGCTGGTGAGATAAGGCATAGTAGTTGGCCATCTCTACCAGCTGATCCAAGTCCTTTTCTGGGTGCTTTTGCTTCAGATCCTTGAGGATCCGGATCATCTCTTTGCGAGATTCATCCACCTCTTTCCCATCCATAGTTACTAAATTTCCATCCAGAAAGTGGGAGTTCATCATCTTGCCATCCATTTCTATTCCCTTAGGGTGTTCACCTTCTGTCTCAATGATAATGCCTCTGTTCTTGTCAGTACGATACTTTTTGTGCATGTACTTATAGAAGAGCAGCCTTCTATCTGCCACCCAAGCCAGGAGGACACAAAGAGGGAAGAAGAACAGAGTGAGCAAGCCTTCCCAGACCTGCACCACACCTGGAGAAAAGACGGCAAGGATCATGTACAACCAGATATAAGCAAAGATGCTCCATGCAGATGTGACAAAGAACACCCTCAGGTGTTTTATCTTTCTGGTTTCCCCATCTGGGATCACATAAACGCAGATGGCTATGATGATAAACATGTTGAAAGCCGCACTGCCAACAATGGTAGAGGGCCCCAGGTCTCCGGCTATGAATCCATGGCCACATACCTCTATCAATGACAGAAGAATCTCAGGAGCAGAAGAACCTAGAGCCATCAGGGTCAGGTTGGAAACAGTTTCATTCCAAACCCGAATGGTAGTCGTGGTGGTCTCCCCATTTGGTTTCTTGATTGTAATCTCTTTTTCTTGTGATGTAATGACCTCTATCGATGCCATGAAACGATCTGCAATGATGGAGACTCCGAGGAACATGTAGATAAGTGCCACAAAATAAACAATAACTCTGGCAATTTTGTCCCCAAGGGATGGGTTTTCTGGATACCATATTGGCAAGATAACACCCTCCTTGCAATCGGAAGATCCTGAGCATGAGCTGTTTTGTCCTGTACTTAGAGACTCTCCCGTTATGCCAGCGTCCACCTGCAAACCATGCAAAAACAGCACAAAGGTAACCAGCCCAAAGTGGAGGAAGGCTGAGGTGAGAGGCTGCAACCTTAACCACGCCATACACAAAATTTGACTTCCACTGTGTAGATGCAACAGTCTTCTGAAAACTCCAAGTATCTGAAAGGAACAAAACAGAAATGGGGGGAAGCATGAGACAGAGGCAAAAATATGTGATGTTCTCATATACACACTTTAATACCTCACTGCTGAGGAGTTGAAGTAGAAATACATGAGTTGTCTCTCCACCACTTAGACAAAAAGGTATTCACCAGTGGTAGAGACTCTTTAAATGTAAATCACAAAGAGCAATGCTATCTTTGAAGGTCAGATGCTGAACAGACAGAAGAACTGATAAACAAGTAACCAAGAGGGAAATTATTTATATTAACCCAATTCTTGACCAACAATTTGTTTAATTTAGGAACCAAGTACCCAGTTACAAGTCTCCCAATAGTTCAATGGAGGTCCATGTCAGATGAATTTATAATAAAATAAACTGGAGTTGGAACAGGGTGGTGTAAAGAACAAAAGTTACCTACTTCACCTCTCCTTTCCCGCCTCCTCTTGTTACTTAAACGGGATGAAGTGGCTCAGGGGATTGGTGGGGACACAATTCGCACTACTTAATGCTGTTGAGTAGCCTATATTTGAAATCAGTAAGCGGGACTGAGGCCAGCAAACTAGGTGAGGTGTTCACATGACCAAACTACTACCACAATTGGCACCCTTGTTGGAAATTTCAGCAGAAAGCCCCTGAGTGGGCCACTGAGATTAACATTCTCTCTTCCCCGAGAAGAGGTGCCTCCAAGTCAGGGGGTAGACGCGTTGGCAGGGAACTGTGGCATACAACTTTCACTACTACTGCTACTACTACTGCCATGATGTACCCAGGCTGTGCATAGATGACTCCACTCTCCAGGGCCATTAGCGTGCCACTCTTCAGTACCACTAAATTCACACCAAAAATTTTGAAAAACCAAACAAAAAACAAGAACTTGGTAATGCTCTGCTAAAAGGCTTGATAATACCAGAGCCGGAAAGAGTTACACTAATGAACCCATATACAGTAGCAAAATTCAAGTACCCAGTGACATTCCAATCAATCGATTGATCGATAGGTGTGCGTGTGTCTATTTTCAAGTTCTGTATAAAGTAAAAATTGCCTCCCCCCTAAACTAACCAGGAAAGATAATCAGGTGGAAGAATTAGGTACATCACATCCCAGGCCCACTTACTGTATTTTGCTACTCATTGCATTATATGCTAGTAGACCTTTCATTTGTTAGCAATTGGGTTTAAACAGTACACACTGCCATAAAACAGGCTGTTCTCTTTCAGTCACAGTATGCTTTCGGAGGAATTTGGGTAACATGGTTAGTTAACCTACTATGGGCCCTGTGAATCTGAACACAGAGTTTCACATGGAATCTCAATCTTAACAGTAGGATTTTCAAAAGCACCCAAGAGTCTTAGGAACACATGTCCATTGGACTTTCAATCTCCACTGATTTTCAATGGGACTTGTATTCCCAAGTCACTCAGGGGCAGATTTTTGAAGGCATTTAGGTGCCTTTAAAAACCTACCCTTTAGATGCTTTTGAAACCCCAAACACAAGTTCCTCAAGCGGCTAGAGAACAGTGTGTCTATTCCAGGCAGCACTTTAATGTTACTGGAGTGAACAAATGCATTGCAAATGGCTATTTTATCATCATCATCTTGTTGTGTCACTCAATTCCTTCCAAAAGCAGGCACAATCTCCCTGAATCTACAAAAATAAGAATCTAGAGAGACAAGCAAAATAGGAAGGAAAGAATGAACAAAGACTGCAGATGAACAAAGCCATCCTTGACAAAGCACAGCGGAGAGGAGAGAATTGATTATGCAGTATCAGAACCACAAATCCATATCACACCCCCTTGGTATGGAAAAAGATGGAAAGAAATAAACACCTCCTTGATGCTACCCAGATTAATTCAAAAGTGACAGATTCTCCTCAACTTGCTCTCTCTAAAGCCTTATCTTTCTGTTTCTCTTTTTAACTTGTGGCTGGTATATGGTGCCTGATTGACAGACTCAGAGATGAAAGTATCCATGGAACAGGCAGTAACCATGCCCGCTCCCCATGCTGCTTTGTCAAGATGTCTCAATGTGACCCTGTCTAATGAGATAGGAAATGTCAGTATCTGCTAGGAATGGTCTAGGTTTACTTGGTCCTACCTCAGCACAGGAAGCTGGACTAGATACCCTTTCAAGATCCAGTCCAGCCATACATCCCTATGATTCTATTTATCTACTTATGTAGCCCTAATGGCTTCTATTGCAGTTCATTCCTCATCCCATTTTCAGAAGAAGTCACAAGGTGGGTGAAGTAATACCTTTTACTGGTCCAACTTCTGCTGGTGAGAGAGACAAGCTCTCGCTCACCAACAGAAGTTGATCCAATAAAATAGATCACCTCACCCACCTTGTCTCTCTAATATGCTGGGACCAACACAGCTACAACTACACTGCATTTTCAAAAGTCACTTAAGTGCCTAAGTAAGTCAGAGTATCATACATACACTGTCTTAGCAATGACACTTCCTTCCCTCAAATCAATCACTGCTACCCACAGCCTTCCTCTCTGTGGTCTGACCGTCTTCTATAATTAACACTAGGAGATTTAGGTTAGATATTAGGAAAAGCTTTCTATCTATAAGAATAGTCAAGCATATGAAATCCATATCCTTTGAGGTTTTAAGAACAAGTTAGACAAATACCTGCCAGGGATGGTCTAGGTTTACTTGGTCCTACCCTCAGCGCAGGGGGCTGGATTAGATGTCCTTTAAAGGACCATTCCAGTCAGACACCCCTATGATTCTATTTATCTACCTTACGTAGCTCTAATGGCTTCCACTGCAGTTCATTCCTCACACCATTCTGAGGCTTTGCCAGCCAATATTTTAAAAAAATATTGAATAATGGATCATTATACTGATTATTCCTCAAACTAACTGAATGAGCTTTCTAAAGCAACCGCTTTTGTTGGTGGCTTCTATTTACACTTTTGGATTTCCAAACCTAGCCTCTGGTTCCAGAATAAAAACACAAGCTTGGCAACATATTTCTTCCCCCTTTTCACTAACTGTTGCAATGAGCCCGGTTCACATTAAGCAGAAGTCAAAATCATTTTCAAAAACAATGTAACAAGTGACCCAATGCTGCCATCCTGAAACAGACAAAATTCCCCAGTGAAATCCAAAGGAATTTTGTCTGCATGGGGACTGCCAGATGAGACCTTAATATGCTTTCAATAACATAACAGTTTTAAGTTAAACAGTCTTCAGACCGCAATACAGCATCCTCCGTACCCTCCGGGAACCAGAGCAAAAGTGCTTTGCTACACGATACATTTACTAGATTTTTAAAAACTTATATTAATAAAACATTTATGAATGTTTAATATTTACGTTAGTCAGGAAATACAAAAGTTAAGGTTCTCTCTGCAACCATAAGTCATCTGCGTTGCTTATGCAAGATCCAATTTTGCCCTCAGATACATCTAGGCAACTCAAATTGAAATCACTGGAGTTGCCTGTGCTTCTCTGAGAGCAGAATTTGGCCAGTTGTATATTAAAGCAAATACAAATAACATTACACTGTCACAAATAGAACAGAATACTCTTTACAAAGAAAACCTTCACTTGTAAACTGCAATCCTTATATATTACTCTCACAGTTCCTGGCCAAACTGCCCTGGCTGAGACCCTCCTCTAGTCCCCGAAGTGCACCGCTTTCACGTGGCAGACCCAGGCCTCCACTTCTTTATGGGGTGGAATTGCCTGATCCAACCACTCCCGGCTTGGGTCTGTGACTTACACCCCCTTGGGTACCAACTGTGACTAATTCACAGGGTCCAACTGGACTAGACTTTGCCAGGGTTTCTCTAGGAGCCTGTGTCAGCACACATTTGCAATGAGTCAGAAATAGTTTCTTCAAAACCAAGCAGGATTTATTGCGCTCGTAAGGCATGTTGTGCTTAGAGAAGTGGATTTAAACTAAAGAGACCTACAGGCACATTCCCTTACCTACACTTAGACTCTCTATCGGTAGTTCAGGTGAGTCTGGATTATTCCCCCATCTCCGAGTTGGGAGAAGACTACACTGCTTGCAGCATTCTCCCTCTGCCTCTGAGGATACCTCTCCACAGCAGCTGGGAGCGTGCTTCCCAGCCCGAGGAGACAGACATGCACTAACTTTGCTCAAGCTGATGAACTAAAAATAACTGTGTGGCCATGGCAGCATGGGTGGGAGCTGTGGTATTAAGATAGATGGAATAGATGCACCCAAAGAGTCAAAGGTGTTGTTAATAACAGTTTTAAGTTAAACAGTCTTCAGACCGCAATACAGCATCCTCCGTAGCCCTCTGGGAACCAGAGCAAAAGTGCTTTGCAACACGATACATTTACTAGATTTTTAAAAAATTATATTAATAAAACATTTATGAATGTTTAATATTTACGTTAGTCAGGAAATTCAAAAGTTAAGGTTCTCTCTGCAACCATAAGTCACTGAAACTGTCCAACATTAAAACAGTTTTAAGCAAGGTTTGGGATTTGGTATACGGGGACCTCAGCCTGCTTAGTACCATGGCAAACAGTTTTAATAATCTTCTTGACTTTATTTAAGGTTAAAAAAGGAAAAACAGTTAAGGCATTTGAAATGTGAAGTAATAAATAAGGCTTTTACTTTAACAAAATTCCTTGTTCCATTTCCCGTTAGCTGTAGAGAGGTTTTTTTAAAAGCATCTCCCTTGTTTGACAGTCTCTTAAATGGTATTAAAGATGGTAATAACCATCCTTTTGGGGAACGGAGAAGTTAGTGGAGATGGGCTGGAGTGATCGTTGTTGCAGTCCAAGAGTCCAATCCAATCTCCTAGAGGACAAGACAAAAGATAAACACACACAAAAGGGAAAGAATAAAAACAGCAAAGATAGAAAGTGCAGCTTGTCTCTGGTGTTGACTGTCATTTGCAACCTCGCTGCTGGAAAAACACAGGCAGAGCACACGGTCTAAATCAACCACTCCCAGACCTAGCAAACTTGTACCAGCATCAGGCTGTTTAGGGCACTTCATTTAACTGCCTTTCTGGTCACATGCTTATAGCATGTTTTGCAAAATATGCAGTCTTGGTCGAGTAAGCCAGACACTTATTAGACAGAAGGAAAAAGGAGAGAGCTAGGCAAGAGAAGAAATAGGAAATAAGGGAGGAAAGGGGGAAGAGACAGTCTCACAGCCCAGGTGGTATTCAGGATTTAGCTGAAGCCAGTGTCATTTGGGTCCCAATCTCTCTGGCCCGATCTGGCAGGATATCTCTCAGGATTAAGACAAAAAAGGCACAGTGGGGTCACACTGGATTCTAGGATCCCAGCAGATCGTGGGGGTGGCAGCATGATGGTGAAACTCACTCCTTCCCTTTCATTCACTTTTTACATTGAGTTCACAATAAGGGTAAATGTATAGGCCCAATTATTACAACACAGCTCAGAATAGCCACCTGCGTATGGATCCAAAGGGTCCGGCAAGTTTGTACTTGGGTAGCTATCCTGAGCCACCAGCCATGTTGCTGCAGCCACA
The DNA here is from genome assembly GCF_013100865.1 of Trachemys scripta elegans. NCBI lineage: Eukaryota > Metazoa > Chordata > Testudines > Emydidae > Trachemys > Trachemys scripta. The sequence continues at coordinate 66,520,336 of NC_048301.1, read as the reverse complement.
CTGCTATTTTTAGTGCGTGCAGAGCCAAGTTCTCTCTTGATCCTAAGTTTGGGAAAAGTAAAACACCCTAGCTTGGATGTATTTAACTAGGTAACTTTCCCCCCTGCCTCCCGCGGTTGATGACCCAGCCATTGTTATATTCACTCTCTTGAAGCTGGGTACTTGAACGGCTGTCTTATCCTTGTCATTGTTTTACCTTTCCTGCTGGGTTCCTTAAGAGCCCCTTTACAGCCTCCTTTGATTTAACTCTGTGCATTCAGCCATGCATAACTGAACAGGGAAACCAAGCCACGCACAACATTAATAAGAAATAATACAGACATTTTCTCAGTTCATCACTGTTACAGTAACATAAGTTGTATTTATTTTCCTTGGCTTTTTGCTGTTTAAATAAAAGAAAAGAGTAAACACTACTCTATGATTTCACTATGTAGTACCATCCTGACATAGTAAAAAAAAATTGACACCGCTACCATTTTGAACTCCATGGTGAAACAGAAGTGCAAAACCACATCCGCTCTACAGTATCTCATAATGATTATCTGTATTTACTCAATTCCATTATCTCAGATAATATTGTAACTCTAAACTTTGTACCATACATATGGAAATCCGAAAAATTACAGTTCCATTATTTAAGAGTGTTTATTTAAGACCAGATTTTGATCCTCTCAATCACACCGAGTAATTACTCCTTGAGTAACCCTATTGATTTCAATAGGACTAATTGGAGAATACGATACTACTTGCGATGAGTAAGGGTATCAGAATCTGGCCCTCGTTTTGCCAAGTGCTCTGGAGCAAAAGCCTAAATCAGAGCTAGCCACTTGGGAAATTTCAGTGAGTCAGTTTCTGCCATTTCTAAATTATGCAGGAATGCACAAACACTCATTGGCCCAATCCTCAGCAGGTATAAATCAGTATAACTCCATTGAAATCACTGTTCAAGCGATATAAAGAGTAACAAACTGCATAAATGGTGAGTCAGAATGATTTAAAATTCAGTTTTAAATTATCAAGAGGGTGACAAGTAACAGAGGTGAGCATTTGTAAAGAATATGATCTCTGGAGAACTGGATGGCTTAGGGGATTGATAATGGACTATTAAAATCTTTCATCATTGCTAGTTTACATTCAGCCTTGTTTGAAAGTAACCAAAAGTTGGTGCCATCTGACAGCTGCCCAGGTGACATGGAATGTTTGTCTCAGACCAGTTCCTACTGCACAAAACCACAACAACTGGCCCATTGTGTGGTACTCTTAACAGAAAGCTCAAGGATTGAACGGTTCGTGAAATCTGAACTCCTGCTTTCTCCTAGAGAGATGGTTTCTGCTATTATGATGGGGGGGGGGAGGGGGGAATTCCCCATTCTGGAGTAGCTGACAACTCTTACCAACAAATGTTTTCAAGACCAGTTCTTGGAAAATATTTTTGGACAAAGTCCAAACTGTAGCAGCGATAGTGCCTCAAAGATCTTATCACTTTAGTCCCCCTAGTTAATTTCTTGTCCCAGGTTTAGACAGTAGGTATTTCTGTTATTACAGTAGTGAAATTTGAGAAGACTCAGGGCTTGTCTACCTTAGGTTTTTTTCCCCACTGACGTAGCAAAACTCATGCAGTTGTGCCCGGAAAAAAAATACTCCTGGCATAGATGCCCTACTAAAAAATTACTTGCGTGAGAGCTTCCACCACCCCCGCACACACACAATCTAACTTGCTTCACACTTGTTTCCCTGTGAAAGATTGACAGCCACTAGATCCATGCAGGCATCTGCAAACAAAAAAAGCAAATCAGCTTTTTTTGCCTGAAGATAGCAGGTAAGTGCTGGCTGCTCTCCACATGCTAACACAGCCACAGCCAGATTGCTCTACTCAAACGAAAGATAAAGTCATTCTCTCTCATTCATGCTGTGGGACAGCTCTGCTAACAAAAGCAAGTGTAAATTTGAAGGGACTCTACCAGGCCCTTTGCTGAATGGAGCTGGGGGTGGGGAAAGAAGGAATCTCCTGAAGCTAGCACACCCAGATAACATGTACTCCAGCAGGGAACTGTGGTGCCCTTCACCTCCTGCTTAGATAATGCACTTGCTACGCCGAACTATTGCTTTTCACAATGAGGCTGCATGTTCACTTTACCTCCTGAGTAGGCTGCTAAGTAGAACAAGAGAGCTAAAACAACAAGTCAAAGCCTAGAGCCACACTCACTTGTTACTCAGGCAAAACTCCCATTGAACTTCACAATGGGGGTTTTGTCTGGGCTTAGAACCTCGTGATTTGAAAGTCAAATCACAGCAGGATGAATGTGACCCCCCACACACAAAAAACAAAGCAACTGAGAACATTCAGATCCGTGTGAATCCACACTCACATGTCAGATTTGCAAGGAGGCCCTTTGTATTGTACATACGTGTTGGGATATTTCCATTATGTTCAGAACTTCGCATTGGTGACAGATGCCAGAATGACACACCTGCAGAGTGAAGTCCCAGGTTTAGCAACAGAACAGCTACAGTACAGGCTGCTGCAGTGCAAGTTTCCTCCACATTACCCCACCTCTCACTCCTTCAGGGCAGGAGTAAGTTTGGTCTCCGTAACAGAGCTGGTCAAATTTGTTATCGAATCTTTTTGTCCTCATGAAAAATGAATTTTTGACTAACCAGATTTTCTCAGGAAAATTTCTGGTTTTACTGAAGTTTTTCAGTTTTTTGATGAAAATCTGAAACCCAAATAATTCAATTTTCAACACCCCAAATCTTCAATTTTTTCCACAACCCCTCAAAATTCTACAAAAAAGCGTAGAAAGAAACAAAATATCCAAAGTTTTTCATTTGAAATAAAATACATTTTCAACCAGCTCTACTCAAAGGCTATTTGATCCTAGGCCTCACCACTAGGGCAATCAACAAGAGTGCCAGCTAAGGCTTGTCCAGTTAGAAAAGTTGGACCAGAGTAAGTACATATTGTTGCACCAGTGCCAATTTTTTAAACATAGACCAGGTCTTAATGACAAAGGTGGTGGTGGACACAGGTCTACTGGGAACTGGACTGAGATCCACCAGCACATTTCAAATAGGCCACCAACCAGCCATGAAATGTCATGGATTTTGCTCCCTACCTTCCTGGGCTGTATTTGAATCAGCGACCTACAGCAAGGAAACCTTCAAATTTCATTATCAGTCCCTCACCATATCCCCCCTTAGTTTGGCTCCTGGGGAAAGTCACAGCGGGAAACAGTAGATGGCCATTGCTCGTCGTCCTTTTGTGCTCCGCAGTAAATGTGCCAAAAAACAGGGCTTTATATAGCATGTAGCTTTATATATAGTTGTCTACAAAAACAATCCCCCCGAATGTGTGTTAATACCAGCTCCCTTTCCTTCAAAGTAAGATCATGCACAAAGTTATTATGACATGAGGGGTTGTTTTGTTTTTATGACTGTGGCAAATTCTTTAATATTCATGGGCCTGATTCTTGTTTCCACTATGACTCCTTACTATTGCTTCAGTACTACAAAGGGATCTTAGTGAAAATGAGAACTGGGGCCTAATACTTGTAAAGAAAAATGCTGCGAAGTGTTAGGAGTATATTCTATGCTCAGACACTTTACACACCCAAAGAGGGTGAACTGGCATGGAGTCCAAGCCTATGTGCAGCCTGAAGCATTCCCAGAATACCCCTAGGCACTCAGACCCACAGCCATTTCTTCTGTGTTGTGATGTCCGTGTACTCTGCATTCCATGCACTTGACATTCCATCCCCCACACGCCATGACAGGGGATTGTAGTTCATTGCTTTCCAAACTGAAAAGGGAGCAGCAGCAGCCCAGTACTTCTTGACCTCTTCCAGGCTGTGGTGCAGAGAGCAGCCTTCCTGGGCTTCCTCCCCCATGGGCACAAAGCACAGCAGTGGAACAAAGAGAAGCGGTTGCTGGAGGAGGCCACCATCAGGCTTCATGATGGCCCAAGCCAAGAGGGAATGTTAGATTCTTCGCTGATTTTAGGTCCACTTAGACCTTGGCGGGGGAAGAATTCCAGATGATCCTGCTGGCTAGCAGAGCAGGTCCAGTTTCCAAGAGAGCAGCAGGAAGATGTGGGGGTGGGGAGAAAGCGTCCATACCCTATGAAACCAGGGAACAAGCAGAGCAGCTTCCAAAGTGGGGCATGGGTAAGATGCTCACTGGAGAGAAGAACACTGTCAAGTTGGAGCGAGCCCATCCCGCAACAACACAGGAGACCACCTGAAGAAATGCAGGCACACACACCCCCGCCCCTTAAAAGGGAAGATCCATTAATAGGAGTTGCACATCTGAGGGAGGAATGGTTTATACGACCTGTATAAATATTTAAAGAACAAGGATGCAGGAATTAGAGGGACATCTGTGGTTGCCATGTCCTTTAGAACAGTAATATTTACATTGCAACCCATACTATGCCAAGAAAATGTGTGCACTCTCTTTAGAGACTTCTGCATGTCTGTATTTTAACTCTTGCTGATACATTAGAATGTTTTAGATAGTGCTCAGTAGAAGAGATAGCAGAAATGCTACTCTCCTCATTGTATCGTTTCACAAATATATTGTTTTAAGTGTTCAAACAACAAAACTTTATATTTAGATTTATAAATTATTTAGGGCCACTAACCCCTGAAAAGCAACATTATTTGGGTCCAATATGCATTTATTGTTTCTGGATTTATTTATTGTTTTGGTTACATTCTACTTCCAAAGTGTGTTTTGCATCCCCTTTTAAGGGCTATTTCACATAGGGGATAACAACTTGCTATTACCACCAGCAAACAGAATTACTTTCTTGGCTCAAGTGGGACAGCTCTATGTGGGGGTGATGGAGGCCCTAGGTTCAGAGCCTGTGTAACATGGGCAGCCACCTCCCAAGCACTCCCTTGTAGCCAGGGGTCACTCTACAGCATCCTGCCTTTGTTTCCCACTCCCAAGGGCCCTTTAAGATCTTACACTTCAAAGGTGGTTCAAACGGTCCCCACAAAGGGGCCCATTTAGTTAATCCTCAGGTACATACTGGCCTTCTAGGCCTCAAGACCAATTTCGTTCTCCTGATTCATCCAAAACACAAACTCGCAGTCTTCGTCCAACTTGGTCTTTACGGTCTCTCATCCTGCTCAGACAGACTCTCCCGCCGGAGGAGCTTTCTCCCATGCTCTCCTGCTTCTTCAACGTTTTTTCGCCCATTGACTCAGGGCCCTGCAGGAGCCACTTTGCTCCCTACAGTGTTTACAGACATTGCTGCAATCTCCTGGGCTTCCCTCTTTCAGTGCAACTTCCTGCTCCTTTCATACAGGAATGGCGGATTCCTCTCAGGTGTGGTTTATCCAGTAATCAGGGTAGACTTAGCCCCAGGCTTCCCAGCCCATGGGGCAAGCCACCCTGTCACACCCTGCTAGTGAACCATGGTGGGTGGTGTTAGAATATGAAAACTACAATACTCAGAGCTGAGTAGGCAGGTTGAATATACTTATTGAGTTAAGGAAATTACAGCTTGATGTTCATTTTTAGTGGTTTAACTACATTAGCACATATGGGTGACAAAGTGACTGCTATGAATTTCCAGCCTTTGTTACATGTTTGGAAGGCTCCATTACAGGAGTCAGATTTTCAAACACTTGTCTTTGTTACTGCGCCTACTGTTATTTGTAAGTACAAATGAAGCCTTTTTCATGTCTACGTACCTGACTGTGCCTGCAAATACAACTCTGACAGTCTAAATTGCCAGGATTGAGGGGACAAGTGCATTCTTTTTAGAATTTTAGAAGTGTAGAAGTGCATCTCAATTTTAGAAGTGTAGGACTGGAAGGGACCTCAAGAGGTCATATAGTCCAGTCCCCGGCACTGAGGCAGGACTACATAATAACTAGACCACTCCTGACAGGTGTTTGTCCAACCTGTTCTTAAAAATCTCTAGTGTTGGAGATTCCGCAACCTCCCTAGGCAATTTATTCCAGTGCTTAATCACCCTGACAGTTAGGAAGTTTTTCCTAATGTCCAGCCTAAACCTCCCTTGCTGCAATTTAAGCCCACTGCTCTTTGTCCTATTCTTGGAGGTTAACGAGAAATTTTTTTCTTCCTCCTCCTTGTAACAACCTTTTATGTACTTGAAAACTGTTATCATGTCCCCTCTCAGTCATCTCTTCTCCAGACTAAAGAAACCCAGTTTTTTCAATCTTTCCTCATAGGTCATGTTTTCTAGACCTTTAATCATTTTTATCACTCTTCTCTGGACTCTCTCCAATTTGTTCACATCCTTCCTGAAATGTGGTGCCTAGAACTGGACCCAGTACTCCAGCTGAGGCCTTATCAGCACAGAGTAGAGAGGAAGAATTACTTCACATGTGTTCCTTACAACACTCCGGATTTTGACTTGTGTGGGTCAAATTCTCAGTGGTGTAAATCAGAGTAGTCCATTGTCTTGTCTTCAGTGGAGATAGGGTCATATCAGCCAGTATAAACTGGTTTCTTATCTCTTCCTCTCCCCTAAACTTCGTTCCCATCTGTTGCGGTCACTCTCTCTTTACAACCATTGACAGTGGATATTGTAACTGCACTTAGTTTTGTTGTTTTAATCTATAAATCACCAGGCCTCCTGTACCAAATCCTATTCTGGATCTTGCTAAACTGATGCTGTCTGAAAGTCCACCCAGTCCTATTCCATCCAGACAAGAGGAGTGAGCCCCAGTTGGAAACACACTGTGGGGTGCAAGAAGATCATCGCCCTTCTTCAGATGCAGATCATGTCAAACGTCTTCCGCCGGAACAATTTTCCATTGGAAAATGCTGATTCCATGGAACTTAAACATTCTGTGCAAACATGAAACCTGGCTGGCTTGTCAGCTTGGTTTCGTATCACCCTGCCTGGCTCTCCAGACTGCCTGACTGCCTGCACCCATCCCCACCCCAAGATCCACAACACCCCTGCTGCCAACCTGCCAGGCTCCCTCACTACCCTCATTTTCCCCAACTCCCTGGCTCGCTGGTGAGCAATCTGCCTGGCGACACCAGTTATCTGGGCAGCCTGCTTCCTGGGTTCAGCCCATCTCGTGGGTGGACAGGCTGCCAACCTCCCCAGGCTGGCCAAGTAGCCAAGAAGCTGTCTGGGCTGGCAGGGAGCAGCTGGGAAATTCCATTTAGGTTCTTCAAAAAAAATTTTTTTTTTTTTTAATTCTGTACCATGGCAAATTTTGACTTTTCATTCCAGTTCAAAACAATTTTTTTCCCCAGAAATGTGAAATTTTCCTCAGGACAGAAATTCCAGTTCTTATACTACTCTATTCTCCTGGGCTTTGGGGAGAGAGAAGTGGCACCTGAACGGTGGGAAGAATAGGGTGATGGAAAGAGACTGAAAAACAGCAAATGGAAGAGTGAGAAGGTTGATCTTTGGAAATATTCTACTGCTGCCAACAAAAAAGAAAAGCATTTTAGTCTTACTGTAAATTGAAGAGCTTTAAGAATTCTCTATACAACAGACACTGAAATGGTTAGCAAAGGTTCTGGCTAAGCCCAATTAGCAGGGATTTCTGAAGTGCTGAAATTAGAGATGGAAGAGGCCTCAGAGATTTGGGACCCTTTCCTTCTATTTAGGAAGAAATTAAGAAAATTCATGCTACTGGATCTCATACACTCCTTGGTACACTCAACAGTGCTCCTCCCTACTTGAAATTTACATATTTCAGCTACTTGTAAACAGCTGTTTCCTCCACAGTTATCCTTTAGCAAGATGACACCTATTTTCATTTTTCCTTCATAAATTAGCCCAGTCGGCCATTTAATCATTTGTCTTGATCTCTCATTTCTGTCTAATTGGTCATAACCCTACTATTATTCAACTGCCCAGCATCTCAGATCCTGTTCCCAATGACATCAGTGACAAATCTCCCATCGACGTTAGTAGTGCAGAACCAGATCCTCAGAAAGGGAGCATCACTTCCCAGTTCCATGACAATGATGTCACTTATGCGTTGGCTATTTTTGGAGTCATACCATTCTGAAGCTCAGGTCAAAATTGCTATTCACAGTCATCCCACAGTCTATTTAGTCATTTTTGCTTTCCTGCTTCCTCCCTCTCCCTGTACTGTATATTTGGATTTGGTGGTGATTTGGTGGTTATGATGGTGATGATGATGATGATGTCCCAAATACACTGAACTGAAATTTCCAGACAATCTCATTTTATTGTTGATATTTAAGAGATTTTTGTCCCCACTGCATGCCTGTCTTCTCTGGTGCTTGGGTGATGGAAGGCCGTCATCTTGGCCAACATGCCAGGGACTGAACCAGGGAATGTCCTAGCTAAAAACATGGGTCTCTACAGCTTAAACTGAAGAGTCAGACTCTCAAACGGAGAATTATAACACACTCACATCCTCCCAAAAATACAGATCCACGTCAAATGAAACATTTTGTGAATTTGTGTCAAATTCGCTGAATTGTTTCCTCAAAAAATAATAAATAAATAATAATAATAAAAACCTCCCAAAATTCTGAAGAAGTCCAAATATTTCATTTGAACATTTTCAAAATGAAACATTTCAACTTTTCTACCCAAATGACTTTTTGTTCAATTTTATTAAATTTTTAAGGGGAAAAAAACCCTCAAAAATTAAACTATTCATTTCAGGTCAAAGAAAACATCTCATTTGATGTGAAATGACTTTTCCACTTTTTCGGTGTACCAAAATAAGTTTATTAATGAATACATAAAATAAAAAAATTGTTTCACATCAACCCCCAATTATTATCATTACTTTATTTTTCAGTTTGGCCACCAATCTGTAAGATCAGTTATCCACACAGCTCCACCTCCCAGTTTACTATTATCTGCAAATTTAATTAGGTGGTTTAGCCCCTCTTCCAGATCATTAAAACAGATGTTAAAACTGGTTCTCCTCACACCAATCCCTACACTCCACCACACCAGTACCAGCTCAATGCGCTGCCTTTATCATTACCCTTTGCATACAGTCCTCCAACCAGTTTTTGGTAGGTGACAATGCTTAATTCACCCCCATTTAACTTAGTATCTCAAGTCAGATTTCATGTTAGTATCTCAAGTCAGATTTCATGGTGCAGCATAGCAAGTACTTTACTGACGTTCAGATGTCACAGCTACTGACTTTTATTCCGCTGCTAATTTTGCAATTCAGTTTTTTTTTTAAATTGAGCATGATTAATTCTTCACAAGGCCAGGCTGCTTACTGTTCTTTGTTCCTAATGTACTAGTTGTTTGCAGATTCTCTCTTAACATAAGCTCTATTATCTACTAGAGATTGAAGTCAGATTTATCATACGGTAATTGCAGCGATCACATGGACTACAATAAGTGGAAGCTCAGCTGTTACAGTGATTACAGTAAGTGGAAGCATTGTTCAGGCCTTTGATTCCCCTCCTCCCCAACCCTCTTTTTTTTTTTGGTCACATCTCTCATGGGATGCAAAAAGCAATACCATTCTGTTCTCTTTGGCTGTGATATAGATAGGCCAGGATTTGTTCTTCAATAGAGTCTCACCGGACAGGATCACTTGCTTCTTTCTTTTGACACTTCCATTTAGACTGCAGGTCTGCGTTATTGTCTGTCCTTGGTTTCTTCCCAGTCAGCTGTCCCTCTGACTTGTCAAGGGTAAACAACCTACACTATGGTTGGCAACCAGGGTAAATATCTCCATACATGTTTTTCCTTCTGCTTTTCCCTTTGCAGCATTACTACTACTTCCTTCATCCTCCAGCTGATTCACAGCCACAATCTGTCTCTCATAACTCACCAAAGGAAGCACTATAGGCCAGATTTTCAAAGATCTTTAGAAACCTGAAGATACAGTTAGGCATCTAGTGGAATTTTCAAAAGCACCTAACCTGCCATTGAAATAAATAATTTCCCATTAGGTGCCTACATCCATCTATAGGCACATAAGTACCTTTGAAAATCAGGCTCTATCTGACATGATTTCCCCCAGCAACTTCAGCCTTCTGGTGAAATCCTATTACCTCCTTCTCCAGAAGAAAGGAAATCTGTGAAACCTTGGGTAAGTCACTTAGGCCAAAAATTTCAAACTCAGCTGCCTAAAAAAAGACCTGATTTTCAAAGGATTCCAAAATCAGACCTTCTATTCACACCCCCAACAATGGATCCAAGTCTCTAAAATTAGCTCCCCCACCCCTGCACTTTGAAAATGTAGGCCTTAACTTCTGTGCCTCCATTTTTCCATCTGCAACTCAGGGATAATACTGACCTATCTCACAGGAGGCTGTGAAGTTTAACTCAAAATGTTTGTAAAGCATGTTGAGAGCTTCAGGTGCAAGGTGTTCTATATCGTATTTCTAAGGCACCTAACAAAGTCCATCATAAAAATGGTGTTCTCTCTCTCTTACCGAGGTAGAAAGAATTATTAGTATATTCAAAAACATCACTCACCCTCTCTCCCCTTCCTCGTCTGCCAAAATGCCTCCTTGTGCTGAGGCCATACAATAAGAACCCTCTTTCGGGCCTGGAGAGGCACAAAAGCCTAGCTGTCCCCTCAAGTTCAGCTGCAGATTGCTATGGGGAAGAGAGATGATTCTTAGGGCCAATAAAGTTACAGCAAGTTATATTAGCGGAAGATCAGGCTCTAAGTCTTGACAGCGTTTCATTTCATCTACTGCTCAATAGGAAACCTCCATCCACCTCCCCCTCATAATTCATTCTCTCTCTCCCTCTCTCACACACACACACACACACACACACACACACACACACACACATTCCATCCTTCCATTCCCTTCCCTACCCCAACCAATTTCCCTATCATACGCCACTCCACACTGGCAAGAGCAAGGGGATCTCAATTCAATAGCCCCAGATTTGCTTGGATATGTGAAGTGGCTGAATCATGAGAGAAGACTGCATTCAAAGGGACAAATACAGAAAACCCTCATTCATCCACAACAGCAGCCCCATCTCCCAGTACAAAAGGCCTGGCCACTTCCTTGCTATTACACCAGGACCCGTTGATGCTTACTGGCAGAAGGCACGGGAGTACATACGGTTCCCGTGGGTTCACCAAAAGGGGTCATGAGGGGTCTCTCAAAGCATGCCTCACACTAGTCACCACATTCATTGCAAAATGTATGGGCAGATAATGTGTAAGGAGTTACGTATGAATACGTTCTTAAGGCCTGGTAGTTAAAGACAGGTCACATAAAGGTACAGGAAGTGGGAGCCACTGATCTCCCTGGTTGTGTATTGTACAATGGATGTCTATTTGCATATTGAATCAAATGCTAATGAGTAGATTGCAAGTGCTGCAAGAAAACACAAAAACAGGAGAGGTTGTCATGTTTATGAGTAAAGACAATGAACTTCTGAGGTATAACTAGGGGCACGGAGATACTCCAGGCATTCTTCAATCTAGGAAGACAGGTTGCATGTGGGCTTGATCTTATGAAAGGAGGGTGTCAGCCATCCTGGTTGAAAATGCTGGGGAAAAAGAATGTGGGGTAAGATACCTTGTAGGAAACAGGGGAATGTCTTGTTAGTTTAGACTCTAGGAAGCATGGTATGATTTTGTTTTAATATAGATAACCATTTGTTTCCAATATTCATTCTTACTATTATTTAAATCTCTGTTCTTTGATAATAAACACTCCTGTTTTCACTATAAACACATCTAAATGCGGTGTGTTAAGCAGAGCAGTGATCCTGATGTGAAACTAGTAAGCTGGTGTGTACTATTCCTTTGGGAGTAGAGACCCAGAGAGTTCTGAGAGTGTTCAGTGGAGCAGGGCCTGGGCACGCCAGAGGGACACTTGTAGGACTCGGGGGTTGGCGTGTGCCTATCGCTAACCTGCGTGGAGACAGCAAGGCTTGTGGAGGCCTGGCAGGCAGTGCTTGTGTTGCCAGAGGTTGGTGGAGTCAGAGAGCTGATCCACAGCAAGCACAGACAAGACTTCCTCATGCTAAGGACAGAGGGTAGCCAGGTACGCCTGGGGAGCATGCGCCGAGTAACAATCTCTACTTGGCTACAGCTGAGCCACTTTGGATTTGCTTTTGAAAGTGCCTCCTAACCCTGGAGGTCCAGAGACAGGATTCACTTACATTGGGTGTCTGAAACAATGTTCATTACAAGCTGTGCATTCTATTCAAACCATAAGGGGAGAAGAGAGAGCAGACTCTGTGCTGCCACGGAGGTGCAGGGGCATTATACAAGCCACTCCTATTGAAGCTAATGAGAAGATAAAAAAAAAAGTTACCTTTTCCGTAACTGGTGTTCTTCGAGATGTGTTGCTCATGTCTATTCCACAACAGGTGTGTGTGCTCGCCACGTGCACTGGTGCCAGAAGTTTTTCCCCTAGCAGTACCCATAGTACCAAGGCGCGGTATAAGGGGTGCTGCGCACTCCCCCCCACCTTCAGTTCTTTCTTGCCAGACAACGCTGACAGAGGGGAAGGAGGGCAAGATGTGGAATAGACATGAGCAACACATCTCGAAGAACACCAGTTACGGAACAGGTAACTGTCTCTTCTTCTTCGAGTGATTGCTAGTGTATTCCGCAATAGGTGATTCCAAGGTATATCTGTTGGAGGTGGGTAGGAGTTCACAAATTCTCGGGACGGAGCATAGCCCTTGCCGAACCCGGTGTCATCCCTGGTCTGGGAGACGATTGCATAGTGCGAGGTGAATGTGTGACCTGAAGACCACATGGCAGCCCTACAAATGTCCTGAATGGGCACGTGGGCCAAAAAGGCAGCCGACAAGGCCTGCACCTGAGTCGAGTGCGCCTTCACAATTAGTGGCGGAGGGATTCCTGCCAGGTCATAACAGGTAAGGATGCACGAGGTGATCCGATTGGAGAGCCGAGTGTAGATCGGCCAACCTTTCATGCGCTCGGCCGAGGTGATGAACAGTTGCGAGGACTTTCTAAATGACTTAGTCTGCTCCAGGTAGAAAGCCAGAACCCATCTCACATCCAGCGTGTGGAGGCAGCGCTCCACACTGGACGGATGGGGCTTGGGGCAGAGGACCGGCAGAAAAATGTCCTGACCCATGTGATAGGCAGAGACCACCTTCGGGAGGAACAAAGGGTGTGGGTGGAGCTGGATCTTATCTTTATGAAACGCCACGTACTGGGGCTCAGAGGTCAGGGCCCTGAGCTCCGAGACCCGCCTAGCTGACGTGATCGCAACCAGGAAGGCTACCTTCCACGAGAGGTGTGACCAGCAGCACATGGCTAGCAGCTCAAACCGGGGCCCCGTGAGACAGGCCAACACCAGGGTTTAGGTCCCACTGCGGGACAGGGGGCCTAACATATGGGAAGAGGTGATTTAACCCCTTAAGGTTATAGCATGGGAGAATACCGTGTGGCCCTGCACCGGCGGATGGAAGGCTGATATGGCCGCCAGGAGCACCTTGACTGACGAGGGCTCCAGGCCCTGGGCTCTAAGGTGAAGGAGATAGTTCAAAATAAAGGTGGATCAGGGCAGCCACCGGGGAAACACGCCACTCATCCGCCCATCTGGAAAACTGAGACCACTTTGCCAAGTAGGCTCGGAGCGTGGAGGGCCGCCTGCTTTCTAGGAGGACGTGCTGAACCCCTTCTGAGCACGTCCTTTCCTCCCGATCTAACCATTGAGCAGCCACGCTGTGAGGTGGAGTGCTGCTAGGTTGGGGTGGAGGAGACGGCCCTGGTCCTGGGAGAGCAGGTCCGGGTGGGATGGCAACAGCAGGGCGACCATCAGGCCCGTGAGGGTCCTGTACCAATGCTGCTTGGGCCATGCCGGGGCAATCACAAGGACCCGGGCCTTGTCCGTCTTTATCTTTTCCAGATCTTATCCTTGCCGATCAGCGGGAACGGGAGACAGGCATAGAGAAACTGGCCTGACCAGGACAGGAGGAAGGCATCGGAGATAGTGCCCTGTCCCAGGCCCCCGGAGCAGAACCGGGGGCAGCGACGATACTGCCGAGTCACGGGACAGGGGGCCTAACTTGGAAAAGTCTGTGCACCACCTCTGGGTGGAGAGACCACTCATGCGGAGAGGAGAAGTCCCTGCTCAAGCAATCCACCCATGCATTCCGGGCCCGCAGCAGATGGAAGGCCTGTAGGCAGACGTCGTGGGCTATATAAAAATCCCCCAGCCTGAGGGCTTCACGGTAGAGGATCAGGCCCCACCTTGCCTGTTGATGTACAACATCGAGACCATGTTGTCCATGAGGACCCTGACCACCCGGCCCTCCAGTGGAAGGCCATGCACGCCAGCCGTACCGCCCTGAGCTCCTTGATGTTTATGTGGAGGGTCAGATCCTGAGCCGACCACAGACTTTGGGTCTAAATGTTCCCCACATAGGCCCCCCATCCCATGTCCGACGTGGTAGACACCAGCTCCAGCGACGGGGCCCTGCCCCTGAACTTGGAGCATGTTTCTCGGGGAGGACCACCATCATAGGGAGGTGATCCTGTCCCGGGGCTCCTGTCCCTGGTAGAACTCCGAGGCCAACCAGAGCTGGAGGGGCCTCATCCTGAGTCTGGCGTGAGGTACCACATACGTGCACGCCAACATGTGACGCAAGAGCTGGAGGCATGCTCTGGCTGTTGTCACCAGAAACCTTATGACTGTGTCGATGAGCCCCTTCAGGGCCTCAAACCTGTCCAGTGGGAAGGAGGCTCTGGCCGACAAAGCGTCCAGGACCGCCCCAATAAACTCTATGCATTGAACCAGGACTAATGTGGACTTAGTGTTGGTAAACAACAGGCCCAAAGTGGACAGGAGCGCCATGTGATCCCGCACCTGCAACTGGGAGCTGCCCTTGACTAACCAGTTGTCCAGATAGGGGAAGATCTGGATCCCACAGCACCTGAGGTAGACCGCTACCACTGACATACATTTCATGAATACCTTGGGGGCAGTGGACAGGCCAAATGGGAGGACCATAAATTGGTAGTGTTCCTGCCCCACCGTGAAACGGAGAAAGCGTCTGTGCACCTCCAATATATGAACATGGAAGTACACTTCCTGCAGGTCGAGGGCGGTGTACCAGTCCCCAGGATCCAGGGAGGGGATGATGGAGGCCAGGGAGACCGTGCGGAACTGGAGCTTCACCATGTATTGGTTCAGGCCTCGCAGGTCCAAGATGGGCCTGAGCCCGCCTTTGGCCTTCAGGATAAGGAAATAGTGGGAGTAGTACCCCTTGAACTCCCTGGGTACCGCTTCCACCACTCCTAGGCCCAGGAGCCGCCCCACCTCCTGCTTGAGCAGAGCCTCGTGCGAGGGGTCCCCCAGGAGGGATGGGGGCAGGGGGTACTTGGGCGGGGAGGAAGTAAACTGGAGGGTGTAGCCCCGGGAGATGGTGCTGAGGACCCACTGGTCCGAGGTCAGCCGTGACTACTTAGGGAGGAAAGCACACAACCGATTAGAGAAGGGAAGCTTTACTGAGGGTGGATCCCTGATGAGAACTGGCAGAGTGCCCCTGGGCATCCCGTCAAAACCACCTTTTCCCCGCTTGCTTGCCCTTGGAGGACCCAGACTAGGGGACAGGCCGAGACTGCCTCTGTAGGCGTCTCTTATAGTCCCACAGTCTCATATTTTGTGTGGGTGGCCTGAGTGGGAGTCTGCTGCAGCTTGAACTTCGGTTTAGCCAGAGCCAGAACATAGGGACCCAGAGTCTGGAGAGTTGTGTGGGAGTCTTTCAGGCCATGCAGCTTTGTATCCATTTATTCCCCAACAGAGCTTTGCCATCAAACCGGAGGTCCTGCAGGGAGGTCTGCGCCTCGCTGGACAGCCCAGAGAGCAGGAGCCATGACGCCCTTCTCATGGATACCGCTGAGGCCATGGACCTCGCAACCGTGTCTGCTGCATCTGAAGCTGCCTGGAGGGTTGCCCTGGCAGCCGCTGTACCTGCCTCCACCAGCGCTTTGATCTCCTTCCTATCACACACCTGAAGGGAGTCCTCAAACTTGGGCGGGGAGTCCCACAGATTGAACTCATACTAGCCCAGGAGAGCCTGGTAGTTCACCACCCATAACTAGAAGCTTGAGGACAAATAAATTTTCCTTCCAAAAGAGTCCAGCCTCCTTGAATCTTTATTTTTCGGGGTAGGGGCGGCTGGCCCTGCCGTTCCCTGTGGTTGAACGACTCGACCACCAGGGAGTTAGGGGCAGGGTGGGTGTATAGGTATTCATTCCCCTTGGTGGGTACAAAATACTTGCGTTCCGCTCTCTTAGAGATGGGGGCCAATGAGGCTGGGGTTTGCCACAGGGCATTTGAAATTTTCGTCACCCCTTCGTGGAGAGGCAAGGCCACCCTCCTCGGTGCCGAGGAAGACCGCACGTTAAACAGGGAGTCTGAGGGCTCCTCCATCTCCTCTGCTTGGAGGTGGAGGCTTGATGCCACCCTTTTTAAGAATTCTTGGTGGGCCCTAAAGTCCTCCTGCGGGATGAAAGGGCTGTAATCGCCTCAGCCGGGGAGGGTGAGGAGGCCAGCATGGTACTTTGGGTGTCCACCGCCACCGGACGGTCCACCACCTGGTCGGGCTCCAGGCACAGTGCTCCGGCTACTGTGCCCAGAGCCGTACCATTGGGCCAGACCCGGGGCCTGGTGCCACTGCACCTGCTGTGGCACCAGTGGAGGCAGCTGTTCAGCCTGGATGGATGACTACTAAGGGAGGTCCAGGCTGACATATGACCTGCCGCTGTCCCTGGACCAGGAGGAGCGGCGGCGCCGGGAGCAATGCCGCCCATGGGGCCACGATCCCAACATGGAGGACTGGTACCATCGGTAATAGCTGCTCCACGATCGGCTCCAGCGGGCGGACCTGCGACGGCAAGACACTGGTGATCGACACCCGGGGCTGCAGAGGCGGTGCCGTAGTGGGGTCCTGGAGCAGGACACCGAACGGGAACAACGTAGATGTTCGTGCCATGACCGGCTGCGATAGCCCCTACGAGACGAGAACATTTGGCAACATCTGCCTCAGTCCCGTCAGTGTTCGCTCCTTGAGGCGGAGCGGTGCTGAGAGTCTCGGTCAGACAGAACCCAACCAGACAGCCTGGTGGGCGTCGAAGGCAATCCAGGGGGACGTTGCCCTGAACGGTCACTGGGCGGTGAAAGGTGTCAGGAACATTCCCTTGACTGAGACCGGTACCAAGTCGAGGGCGACTGCGGCGATCCCAGCGACGGCTTAACTCTGGAGCACGGGGCCGACATCAGCGGTGCTCCTGGTACTGGCATGGACATAATGTCCCCAGCTGCCTGCAGTGCGTCCAGTGTGGAGGGCATCCATACATCCGGGGAGGCCTGCTCCAAATGGGCCGGGCTACTCTGTCGACTTGAGCCGGAGGCCTCGAGGCCAGTGGGGATTGAGGACTGCCCGACATGGGTCTAGCCTCTGTCCCGGGTTTACTTCGGTGCCGCGGTGAAGAAGGCCTCTTCTTAGCCTTCTTGGCGTGCCCCGTGGACGGGAAGCGGGGCCGACTAGTCGATGGCGCTGGAGGGTCGCCATGCACCGACACCGCGGTGCCCAGTGCCGACTCGGAGTGGAGCACCGGAGCCGGGGTCAGCGCCTACTCCATCAGGATAGCCCGGAGCCTAATGTTTCTTTCTCTCTTGGTCCAAGGCTTAAACAACTTGCAAATCCTGCAGCAATCGCGGAGATGGGTTTCCTCCAAACAGCATAGACAGTCCACATGCAGATCACTCAGTGGCATAGATCGCCTACAAGTGTCGTATGACTTAAAACCCGGGGCACGGGGCATGCCCCGGCCCAGGCGCTCCAGCTAAACTAAACTAACTACAGGTACCATACACTGAACGAACAAGCAGTTTCAGGGACAAGCTACCGGAAAGCTGGAGCAGAGCAGTTCCGAAGCACCTTCACTGGCGGCAAGAAGGAACTGAGCGTGGGGGGAGCAAGCAGCGCCCCTTATACCGCACCATGGAAGCTCCACTCCAGGGGTCGCTGGGGCGCTCCCCTATGGGTACTGCTAGGGGAAAAACTTCCGGCACTGGTGCATGTGGTGAGCATGCACACCTATTGTGGAATACACATGAGCAATCACTCGAAGAAGAATTCAGAGACTCCCTTGGCTTCATTGCAGTGGTGTGGCTAGGAGTGGAAATTTGGGTGGGCCCTGACTTTTGGGTGGATGGGCAATGAGACTGTGCTAGCTCAGCTTCTCCCCTGATGCCACGCCCTCTTCATAGCCGTGGTGCCCCCAGACACAGGGCTTCACCTGCCGAGCTGGGCACGCACATAGGGAGGCTCAGAAAACGGCAAGGCAGAGCTGCCGGAGCGTAGCTTTCTGAAGAGCAGCCACATAGCTCCGTCCTGGATTTCAGGTGCCCAAGTGATGCTCTGGCCACTGTGGCAGCACTACACCCCTACTCAGATTTGGGTGGGCCTGGACACTGAGTGGATGGGCCCATGGCTATGTCCCTGCTTCACTGAGGAGAGAGGAGTCCCCAAATGCCTTAAGCACTGCAGCAATTCCTTCCGTGCATGTCTATGAGGGAAGACTAAGAGAGGCATTTTCCACTTGCTGTGATGTTGGAAGTCCCAGCAGGGCACAGAATCCCCCTCTCATGGGCAATGCAGCGGAGAACAGGCTTGAGCCAATAGCTAAGGCAGGAGTTCACAAGCTCTTTTACCACGACTCCAGTCAGCCACTCGCAGCCAATCTTCCTCAGACACCCCACCCCACCCCCGCAATCCTTTGCACTAATCCTCATGGCACTTCAAAAGAGGTGCCCCACGTATCAGTGGTCAGTTTATGGTTGCTTCTGTCATCTGCTTCAGTGAAATAGAGGGAACTGGAGCCACAGCCCCTACATATCTACTGATGACGCCAATGGGACAACAACTCCATGCTGACAACAGTTAAACTAGAAGCCTACTCTCCTCAAGGTAGACACACCACTGGTATCATGAGTACGGTGGAGTCATCCACATCAGAGGGAGAAGAAGATATGCCCCAGATTTAACAAAAACACAAAGGCAAGCAAGTTTCTTTTAAAGACGATCAAAGCCTGAAATTTCAGTAATGTTGCTTTTATGGTGTCTTTTTCAATCCAGATAAATTAGAGCTGCAAGAGACCAGTTGGCTTATATCTCTTGAGACCCATATAGAAGTTTTGTCCTCAACAGAATATTCCTGAGGGGTAGCTTTAAATGCCACGTAATGGGACTCTTCTTGGGACACTATTCCACAGCACAGTACCACGAATCTCACAGACTGGAAATATCTTACATTTTCTTTTCCTTACATATGTTGTGCTTTAAGAGTTAACATTGTCAAGGCGCTTAATTGCAGTAAGGTACTGTAGCAAAGCTGCCGCTCCAGCGCAGCCCTTTGTGGCGAGATGTTAAGCAGCAGCTCTGCCTCAGTTTCCACCCCTCTCTGGCCTATGGCCAGGACACTCGACTCTGCAGCTCCAGAAGAGACTGCACTCTACTTAATCAAAGTCCAACAAAGATTGAAAACAACCAAAGCTTCAGCCCAGACAGGCTCAGCAGGTCATCTCTTCCTCACAGGTGGATCTCAGCCGCTGTAGTCTTCAACCACACCTTGTCCCATGCTCCCGGGCCTGCAATAGCCAGGGGCTGGCACACACTTCCCCTCACTCGGGTTCAGGCAGGCTGATACTCTGCAGGGTTCCTGCCTCTGGTCAAGCTTCCAAGTCACCCTGGGAGCAGCCTGTCTGTCCTTCTTCTCAGGCTTCTCCCCATTCCTCTCCTCAAACTCCCCTCTAGCTGGGGTCACTCAGCTCTTTATGGAACTCCCCAGCTGGATCTGGTAACAAAAGATGAGCCACCTGATCTCCAGCTAACTAGGAGCGTCTTTGTGGAGCCTTAAAGGGCCATCCAGCCTGTGACATATATAGAGATTTGCCCGTTTTTCAGATCTGAATTAGGCTGAGGCTAGAGTTTGGGTTTGAGGCCAGATCAGTGTAAGGTTTGATGGTGCTGATGTTTCTTGGTGCAGACATGTCATGGCACTGATAAGCTCGTCTTGTGAAATTCCAGTGCTGCTGACTGATTTTAATCAGCAGTCTGGTGATATTTGGTGTTTTTTATTAATGTCCAAGCTATTGGAATCAAGAGATTGCACAAGGATTTCAGCTTTCGGAAGAAAATAATAAGTAAGTTTCTAGTCTCTTGGTTTCAGAGAAAAATCTTGAAAATGTGACCTCAGTGTACCCCAAAGACTTGGAAACCAGAAGGCAAACAAAAATTCCCAGATGTACCATTAAAAACATGATTTTTAAGCCAAACTCATGATTTTTGGGGGGGCCTGACTCAATTTTTGAATGCTTGGGGATAGCAACACTACATTTTGATCCAAAATGGTGGAAGTCTCCCACAGTCATTTAACTCTCCTAAACAGTATTGCAAATCAGCTCCTGTGGAAAAGCATCCATATATTATTTCACACGCACACAATTAGCACTTGTCATCACAGCAAAGAGGCCCAGGATTGAATGGGCCATGGATACTGACCCACCCTAGGACTGGTCTATACTGGGGGGAAAACACCATGCTGGAAAATGTGTTAACCACATTAACCACCCACCACAAGGCAGCTATCACCTGGAATGAGCATGCCTTCTAGCAGCTGGAAGCCTGAAAAGCACTTATCAGCACTGGAGATGGTTGGAATATTTTCAACTAAATGTTTTTTTTAAATAAAAAATGCTGTTTAAAATGCAAAATATTTTGCAGATGTATCTTTTTCAGCAAAGTTTTAACAGGTAGGATTCTGAGGTCCAGAGGGGACTCTGTTCATTTCTAGGGAGAGAAAGAAAACACCCCCACCCCCACCCCAAAACTGATCTTTTCAACACAAACCCATTTGCTAAAACATTTGGAAGGTTTAGTTTTCATTCCAGTGCAGAACAAAAACAAGCCTGGAAACCTTGGAAACATTGTTGCGAAACAGAATTGCCATCCTCCGCCCAGCTTTACTCAGCACCAACACCGTGGATCCCAGAGGGGTGTTAATAAAACCATCAGGTTTAAAACAAACAAGATGCACAAGAAAATCTGCAGGAGACTAATCCTTACTTAGTATTAATTTACTCCTTAAAATTGGCTGCTTTGCTTCTCGGGTATGTCATTCATAGGCTGAAACCAATTTATCTCCCCATGCCTGGTGGCAGAAACTCAGGGAAAGCCAGTGGGGGACAGTTGATGTGATGCCCTTTGGTTATCAGACAAAGATGGATACATCAATCTGTTCCAATGGTCAGGGATAGCTGAGACAGCACTCCCCTGTTTTCCCATAGGTCAGTAGTTGGCTAGTGGAAAATTCAGAACTTCTCATAATTAAGGCTAAGATTATGTCACGGAGGTTGCGGAAGTCACGGAATCCATGACTTCCAGCAACCTCTGTGACAGTGGAGGCCCCACTGCTGACCAGCCGCTGCCGGCAACGGGGGCCCCGCAGCAGCCCAGCCTCCACAGGTGGCAGGGCAGCTGCGGGTTGTGGGACCCCCCCTCCCCACAACTGACCAGCTGCTGAGACCTCTGATCTGCCCAGCTGCCGGCGGGAGGGGTCCCCCCCACAGCAGCTCAACCGCCGCGAGCAGCCATGGCTCCCCCATAGCCGCTGCCACCGGTGGCAGAGGGACCCTGGAGCTGCTCAGCGGCCACAGCTCCCAGCTGGTGGCAGCAGAGGGAATCCAGAGCTGCTCAGCACTGGCATGGGGCCCCCCTGCATCTCCCCATGCCACCACGGGTGGCAGAGGACACCCCCCCCCACAGCACCCAGCCCCGCAGGGCAGGGTGCTGTACCCTCCCCTCCCCATTTTGTCAGGGATGTTTTTAGTAAAAGTCAGGGACAGGTCACAGCTTCTGTGATTTTTTTGTTTCTTGCCAGTGACCTGTCCCTGACTTTTACTAAAAATACCCATGATAAAATCATAGCCTTACTCATAATTCACTTTAAGCCTCAAATTACAGCATAATATCCAGGTGGAGGACTCCTGGAAAGGTAGGATTTGTA
Organism: Trachemys scripta elegans; assembly: GCF_013100865.1. Classification (NCBI taxonomy): domain Eukaryota; kingdom Metazoa; phylum Chordata; order Testudines; family Emydidae; genus Trachemys; species Trachemys scripta. Next base: position 66,498,350 of record NC_048301.1, on the reverse strand, counting down.
GATGGAGGGTGCTGAGAGTTGGGACTGGTATCAAGATTTGTCCAAGGGAAACAGAATGGAGAAGCATGTAGGCTCTGGGCTTTTTATCTGGGGTCCTGGAAGTGGTTGAATTAAAAACAAAATAGCATAAAGCCTGTGTAACCCATTGCCATGCCAAGACAAATAGCTTGGTGGGATTCAAAAAAGGGTTCAATATGTATCCGAATATTAAAACAATCCACAGTTTCCCTAGCTAGGATAATACATATATGATGCATCAACCCTCACTCTCCAGAATATAAGCCAACCACTAGCTTCCTTGGGTTACAAACAAACATCTGCAGCCATAGGAATTTTACTGCCGCTATAGAGGAAGGTGTAAAGACTCCCATAATGAAGCATCTAGTTCTGAACAGTGTCCAGCCATTGGTGTGATCTAGCATGGCAATACCGATTTTCCTTTGAGAGGGACAGCTAACCAGCAGCCAAGAGGGGCGCTGATCTGGAACACTGTGTGAGGGCTGTTAACAGGACAAGGCAGCTGGCAGAGGGTTGAGTTGCTTGTCGGGGTAACAATCAAGGGTAGCGTGAGGTTTATGTAACTGGGAAGACAGAGCTGGGTTAAGGAGTATCGAGGAGGCTGGGTGGTTGGAGGACACAGATGTATGCTGCACAAGGGCTAGGAAATGCAGAGCATTACCTATCATGTATCTGGGTGATCTGGCAGTTTGTTAGGGAGCAACTGAGGTGCATCCGCTGCAGCTAAACATCCTCACCCTCACTACCTGAGTGCAGCTTCCCAACGATGAGCCAGCTCCCAGCATGCTGAAAGTTAAGCCCTGGGGTGAGACTGGCTACCTATTAAAAGCAACCCCAAGACTGCCAGAAGGGAAGAGTTTTATTTTTAGCAGGGATGCTAGGAGGGTCACTGCTCATGCTGCATTCACCCACAAAGCCAGATTTTCATGCAGCATGTTGTGTGCTCAGTGTCACAGCGAGGGCAACATCTGTCAGGTTGGGTTTGGCTAGATGGATTATTTAAGGTAGAAAAGGGAGAACATAATGAGAAGTAGCGAGCCTGAAATTATCCTTCACGTTTAACACAAGGAAAAAAGATGCCCGGAGAGTGAGAGTAAATTTACAAGAGAACAAGGCGAAGACTCATCTTCCAGTTTCTAATGCGCCCATCACCATAGCACTCAGGTGCCAACTGCAAGCATTAGTACAAGCATCTGTGCTGTCTGACTAGGGCTATAGTCTCTGCCCCTGCCTGTCTGGGCATTTCTGAAGGATCATTCTTGCATGAAGATTACCAAAGTAAAAATAAAGCAATATCAACAGGCCACTGGCCATCTCCCTTTCAGACACGATATCACCAGCCTTCTTCCTTGGGAGAGGAGCATTGCCCGGAGAGCCACAACTTGCATTGTGCTCTGAAGATGGCTAGACTTGAATTCAGCCTGATCCCTGGTAGCGAGGTCCTGATCCAACAGCCCACCCCGCACCAAAAACACACAGCTCCCAGCCATACAGTGCTTCACCCTGGACTCTGACAGCTGTAACATCCCTGTTGATCGTGGTGTTCTCAGCAAGCGTGGAGAGAGAAAGGGGAGGTCCAGAGGTAGCTCGATATTCATCCTACACGCCAGCATCTGGGTTATGAGTAGGAGCCAAATTTTCCACTGGCATAAATGGGTACAACTCCATTTAAATCAATGGTGTTACATTTACACCTGCAGGGAACTTGGCCCTAAGTCTTTAAAGCAGATCAATAATTGTAAGAAGGGCAGAGAACAAACGTGAAATATTCTCCTCAATTATCTACTGTCAGATATTCGCCGCTGTGTGTTGTACCAGTTGATGCTTCTGCGCAGCCTTCAGGGTCACCCCAGGTGGAGTGGTTTTTGTAGCAGTCTACTCTAACTGCAGTGTAGACATTCCCCTCTAAACACCTGCAGCTGGCCTGTGTTAGCTGGCAGGTTTGCGGGTCTCGGGCTGCAAAATTGTGGCGTAGAAAGCTCTAGGTCCTCGTGAGGGGAAGAGGGTTCCAGAGCTCAGGCTCCAGCCCGAACCTGAATGTCTACACCACAATTTTACGGCTCAAGAGCCCACATCAGATGGCACAGGCCAGCCCTGGGTGATTAACTGCAGTGTAGATGTACCCAAGGTGACCAAGCACACTGAGTTATGGTGGGCAACAGGGCTATTCAAGAGTGAACCATTTGAAGCACTCGAGAGATACACGTAAGGAGCAATCCTGGGCTGTTGGAAGGTGTGGGAGGGACTAGATATGAACAAGGTTCCTGTTGAGCCTCATTTGAGGTGAGTCAGACGGGATTTCAGACCTATGACAGTGAGATTAAAATGTGATTTTTTTTTCTCCATTTTGGAAAATCTAAGTCTTTTTGGCATGTCATATCTCAAAGATGGCTTGGCCTAGACTCCACGTTTGTTTTATTCTCCTATCCTCCACAAAGATCAATCCCTTTGTGTGTTTTGGAGAATGCTTCATATTTAAAATGTTGAAGTCATTTGCTACAGACCTTTGAAGCCCTTAATAATCCAGGAGCTGCCCTGCAGACTAAGACCTGCACTCTTATATCCTTTGTAATCTGCTTGCACCCTTGAGCTAGTCACCTGGCTTGGAACTAATTTAGCAGTTGTCACAAGGAGGACTTTAAAGTCCATCTACTGTAGGAAACTGACCTCCCACTGGCAGCTTGTCACCATTAGCTCAGTGTCACCATTAACTTAGATGAGGCCTTAACAAACCCACCTGTACTCAAGGATTCTGGTGGAGCTATGAATCCTGCATGGTTTTCAGAAGCAATCAGCACCCCATTCATATTCAACAAAGGTTGAGACAAATACTTTTCATCTTTCTAAACCAGCAGTGTGTATCAAAGTGTCACAGCGAGATTCTTGACAAAAACCATGGAAATTTCCAGACAGAAAACTTTGTTAAGATGTAGTTACAGTTCTAACTAATATATATATATACACACACACACACACACTCACATTAAAGGGGCAGGAGAAGAGGAAATTTCCTAAAATAAAAATGGAAAAACCAAGAAATTCTAAGTTTCAATACAACATTAAAAAAAGGAAACACAGAATGGAAAAATGAAGGTATCCTAAAAACAAACTTAATTCTATCTTCCTGTCCTCGGCCACCCCCCACCCATATTAAATTTTCACCACCACACTGTGTACTGTCTATATTGCAATGTGACTCTCACACGCCACAACACATATCTTTTCTGAACATACAAATATGTGCACATTCATACAGGTCCACCTTACACACTGCAGATAATCCTCCAATTCAACCTCCATTGACCATCAACATCTCCACCTGAAGCTTCAAGCGCACAACAAAGCCCTATTCAACTCACACCATACATACCTTCCCTATATGCAATACTTACCTTCTTTCACTGGAAGTTAATCCACCTTAGACCCTGTATACCTTTGTGGTTTTGTTATAAGTACTTTGCTATGGACGCAGTGGGGATGCAGTTAAAAATAACCATATCTATGGAGTTCAGACTCTGCAGGTAAACCACCAAAGCATATGAGGTTCAAGATGCCCAACTAGCAGCAACTGTTGTCATAGACATCTATTTGCCTTAGATAAAGGGTGCAGATTACAGGGAGGATAGAAAGGGAGAGTTAAGGTTATTTGGGATACCTTAACCTCATTTTCACACTTTCCAATATTTCTCAGAGGTTTGGGGAGGTTTTTGTTTAAGTCTTGCCTTACCTTAACATTTCTTTCCCTTTCAATGTTCTTTTTAAAACTTCAGTAATCCTCTAAATCCCCCCCCCCCATATTTTTTTTTTTAAAACCACACACAATTTTGAGGACAGTCTGACTAAATCTGTCTGGGAACGTACCTACCCCTTTTGCAGTGGGACAGCACAAGGAGTAGGTTCCCCTTACATTCCACATGAGCCTTGTTTTTAAGGCTTAGCGCTCCTTGTGCTGATCCGCTGCGTTGGGGTACATTTTACCCATACCCTATAAGTCTACTCTACATAGGCGGGTGGCAATTCTCCAAAAAGGGACATATTTTTGGAGTTTAATGAAACTCCCCTCCCCCCCCACTCACATCCCCATATCATATACCATTCGAAAGCTTACCTCATGTAAATGTACTTAAAAGTATGATATGCCATAAGCCTGTAGGTGAGGGGAAACAATGGTACCCATAATAAGAAAGTGTCCTTTTTTGCAATTTCACTGTTTAAGTTAATTTCAACACCTTAATGTGGTGTTATATTGGTCAAAGCTACCAGATGACAATGCATTAAAAGATTTGTATTGGTTTTGCATGGGGAACTATTTTTTTTCCAGAACTGATGAAGCTCTTTAGTTCATGGCAAAAATGGTAAATATCAACATCTTTAAATAATACGAAGATGAAATGTTTTCACATTGCATATTCTTAGTTGTCAAAGTATCTCAAGGGATTATAACAGTTTTCTATATTTTCTGTTGAGAGTTGTGGGCCAGATCAGTCTCTCACGGAAGGCTGTACATGTAGATTGCATACCCATAGTTTTGCATAGTGGATAGATATAAACATACATGAATTCCTAATACTGTATAATGCTTCTCAGTTTAAAAGGTTGTGTGTGTGTGTGTGTATATATAAATAAATAAATAAATATAGTTTGTAGCATCCAGTCTGCCTGGTAGAAGGTTTTAATTTGTAATTGCCTGTGCATGCCATACTAGCCTCTTACCAACCAGGTCACTGACAATATAACAAACCCATCTGACCCTGAATCACATCAAGAGGTGCTTATTAGCATACCTACTGGACTGCATGTAACATCAGATGTACATGAGTCTTTACTGAGACTAGAAGACATTAGTGAGAACAAATGGAGAGATTTGTGAAAGATGCACTTCATTCTGACGGGACACGGCTTCTTCAGCTCAATCAAGAAACTTCAGGCATTCCGCTCTGCTGTGCACTGATTAGGCCTCAGCTGGAGTATTGTGTCCAGTTCTGGGCACCATATTGCAGGAAAGATGTGGACAAATTGGAGAAAGTCCAGAGAAGAGCAACAAAAATGATTAGAGGTCTACAAAACATGACCTATGAGGGAAGATTGAAAAATGGGATGGTTTAGTCTGGAGAAGAGAAGACAGAGAGGTTAAGAACTGTTTAGACAAACACCTGTCAGTGATGGTCTAGTTATTGTGTAGTCCTGCCTCACTGCAGGGGACTGGACTAAATGACCTCTCGAGATCCCTTCCAATCCTCTACTTCTATGATTCTATGAAACCTGGCTTCAAAATATTTCTGACATGGCCAAGAAGACCAAATTTAAATCTGTCAAGGGAGGGACAATCACAGCAGCTATCAGTCCAGAAGTCATTTTTCACAGAGCTTTGTCCTTCACAAGATGAAGCGATATTTCAATGATGTGCTTAGTAACCCAATAGGACTTGTACCTATGTTACTCTGCCATGCTTTTGGAACAATGAGAAGAACAGGCAATGCTAAATTATAGCATCAGCTGGAAGCTCAAGCTGAAAGAATTCATGAGCGATGTGGAACAGGGCGCAGGTGGGCCCCTCAATCTACTGCCGCTTCTGCGCCCACAAACGAGCCAGAGACCTCTACTTTGGTGCAATCACCCGTGCTCTTTATTTACAGTACAAGTTCCCACCACCATGTAGCTACAGACAGCATCAGGCTTACACCCTCCAGGACTGCTAGCTTCCACAGCCAGCAAGGGAGGGAAGGTGGCCTTTAACTCCCTGGCTCCTCCCTTTCCCCTCCCCCTAGCTTCCTTCCTGCCAGCCTTTATGTAGCCCCTGGCTAACAAAGCCTGCAGCTGTTCCCTATTTGCCACTTAGGGCTGGGCTTACTCAGCCAGCTCCAATTCTCCTTTCCTGATTGGAGCTGGCATGACAGAGGTGTGGCTCAGGGTTTCCTAGCCAGCACCCTGTCACACTATGCATGCCATGGCTGTCATACAAATGATGGCTGAAGACAAACTCCACACATTCAGTGAATTGGCTGCTGAGAATTTGAGGAAGGTCCTAAAAGGATTTGGCAAAACTAATTCTGTAATTGAAGTCTTTAACAGATATGACAACAGTACCTCTGAAAACTGCAGAAGGACAGTGCCGGACAGGATCTAAGGTTGGATACAAGAAATACCAGATGACTGGTGGACACCCTGGGCCTCCAAGAAAAAGTTTCCAAATGTGGCATCCAACAAGCCATCACTTGTAAAATTCCTCTGTGAATACATGGTTCAAAGTGCCCTTGAGAGTAGGCACACACCCAAACAAACACTCCTTCTTGCTGGAGGGTTTTCCAATGGTGAAGTAGCAAAGTCCACTACCACTACATGCGGCTGAAGAAGCCTAAGACTTGTATAGTACTCAAGAGGAAGGGGACACGCATAGTTGCCAACTCCATGGGTGCTCCAGGATTGGAGAACCCATGGAAAAAAATTAGTGAGTGCTTAGCACCCACTGGCAGCCAAGCTCCTCCCCCCCCCAGGACCTGCCACCCACAGGTGGCCCCACTGATCAACTCCTCCCCCTCCCTCCCAGCTGTTCCCCGGCATGCAGGAGGCACTGGGAGGGAGGGGGTGTGCTCAGGGGAGGGGTGGAAAGAGGTGGGGCCTTGGGGGGCAAGGGGTGGAGTGGGGGCAGGCCTGGGGCAGAGGGGGGGGGGGTGTCGAGCATCTCCCGAGTAGAGAGGAAGTCGGCACCTATGGACACAAGGATGCTTCTGCATGCTGTATGTGCCAATATAGCTTTTGGGCCTCTGGGTGTCAAAAGAGCCCTAGTAATTAGGTCTCCTGATAGAGCTGTCTTAGTCCTTGCTGTTCACTACTTTTCAAAAATGGAACACAGATAACATGTGGATAGAAATGGGCACCATAACCAGCACAACTGACAAGTATCACTTCATACCAGTGCATGCAATTTGTGATGCACTCACTCCTGACTTCTGCAACATACTTCCTGCTGTAAATGCATTAACAGAATGTGACTCTGAGCCATCCCTATTTGGTATTGGGGGGGGGGGAAATCTGTGTTTAATGTTGTCAAAACAAAGAGAATTGACCACTTCAGAAATTTTGCCAAATTGGGAGAGACTGACGGAGAAGCCACAATTTCTGCAGCAAAGAAGTTGGTAGCAGTGCTGTATGACCAGAGCGAGACAGAAAAGACGACCCACAGATGCTGGAGTTGCTTGAACCTCAACCTAGCCATCAAAAAGGACAAGTCACTGGCCAAACTTCCACCATGTGAGGGCAGTTTTGAAGAGCATGCCAAAAGAGCATTTTGACAAAGCTTTGGATGTCTTCGCACATATGTTAACCAGATATTGGATCACCTTTGCAAGCAACATGGACAAATGGGGATGATGAGCTACTTCCTGTATTTTTCAATGGCACTTGAGCTTCTACAAGATCGTATTTGTTCCTGCACCTTTAGGGGTCACTGGAGAATCAACTTAGTCTGAAGTGAGAACAATCTTCCCTGCACAGAACGGTGTATATGCCAAGGCAATGAAGACTGTGGTATCCCACGCACTCTCGACAGAGATCAGAGTGATGAACAAGATGATGAGAATGATGTTGACTAGAAATGTCACCTGTGCTATTACATTTCAGTGATACGTGCACAAATTTATTATTAGATTTTGTTTTACCCTTCAGATTGTTGCTTCTTTTGAGGTCACAAAGAAATCCAATTTGATGTCTTAAAATAATACACAGTCATTAAACTAACAAATGAATGCAAATATTTCAAAGAAGTCATTTTAACATATTGATGGTGTCAGTGTTTATCACCATTTCTATGGTACCACTTGAAAGTTCCTCATCTTAAAGTAGACATAATAGGTTTTCAAATGATATATGATGTGCGTGTATGTACAGAGAATACATTAAGTTGACCAAATTGGTTGTTTCTGCTGCTCACCTCACAGGCATACAACCAGACTGTGATTTTATCAGATCTCAAACATGGATGGAAGATCAGCAAGAAAATACAGAGTGCTTAAGGAGTGGTGCTGGTAATTTAGTAGGTGGCACATTTCCCTCTGGATAAATACTTATCCAGTGGGGAACTGATACAATGTTATGGGATACTGTGCTACTGGTGGGTGTTCCCTTTCCAAAAAAGGTAAGAGAAGTCCTAATGGTTTCTGGTTTTTAAGAGACCCCCATGATAATTTTAGTAATAATAGGGGCTGTTCATCTCAGCATTATAGCCAAAGTTCCCAACTGAAATTATTACATTCCGCCTCATTAAGTTCTCTCTGTAGCTTGTGTTTAATGAAGTTGTCACAGTTCAGGGCAACTGCACCTGGATTTCCCTCCTCCCCAGTGGTCAGTAAGCCCACCACTCTTGGCTTTCAGCTCCCCAGCTGTGGCCTCTCTTGGGTGGAGACACAGGTCTCTCTCCCTTCTGACTGGGGTATTTCCAAGTTGGATAGTTCCCTGCCTTCACTGTGTCATTCCCAGCACAAAGAGGTTGCCTTAGAACGCCTGCTTGCTTTCTCTTCAGAGACAGATAGCAGTGTAATATAGATGTAAGTTGCCACACCTTTCTAAGCAAGCCTACTGTATTCTTAAGGTAAAAAGCATTACAGAGAAAACATTCAAAACAATAAAAGAACCTACAAACTTATTAGCATGTGTATCAGTAGGGCCCTACCAAATTCGCAGTCCATTTTGGTTAATTTCAAGGTGATAGGATTTTAAAAATCATAAATTTCATGATTTCAGATATTTAAATCTGAAATTTCATGGTGTTGTAATTGTAGGGGTCCTGACCCAAAATAGGGTGTGTGTGTGGTGGTGGGGGGGGGTGTCACAAGGCTATTGTAGGGAGATCACAGTATTGCCACCCTTACTTCTGCGCTTTTGCTGGCGGCAGCGCTGCCTTCAGAGCTGAGCTCCCAGTCAGCAGCCGCCACTCTCTGGCCACCCACTTCTGAAGGCAGCACCTCTGCCAGCAACAGCACAGAAGTAAGGATGGCATGGTATGCTATTGCCACTCTTAGTTCTATGCTGCTACCTTCAGAGCTGGGCCCTCAGCCAGCAGCCGCCACTGTCCGGCTGCCCAGCTCTGAAGGCAGCAGCGCAGAAGGAAGGGTGGCATAGTGTGGTATTGCCACCCTTACTTCTGCTCTGCTGCTGGTGGGACACTGCCTTCAGAGCTGAGCACCTGGTCAGCAGCCACTGCTCTCTGGCAACCTAGCTCTGAAAGCAGCACAGAAGTAAGGGTGGCAATACCGCAACCCCCCTGTAATCCCTTTTTGGGTCGGGACTCCCAGTTTGAGGAACGCTGGTCTCCCCCGTGAAATCTGTATAATACAGGATAAAATTACACCAAAGACTAGATTTCCCCAGGGAGACCAGATTTCACAGTCTGCCGTGACTTTGGTAGGACCCGACTTATCAGGCGTCACCACCATTCTCACATGGGCTCTGGCTGGCGCAGTCTTTCAATAGAGCACCCCTGTGGTTACAAGTTCATCAGAGCTTCAGCTCAGGACAAGTGCACCGTCTCACAGGGCCTCAGTAGGCCAAGTCCTTCCAATCCTCCCCTAAGGATTCAAGGCCCTCTGTGGACCAGGAGTCCTGTCCGTATGCTGGGTCAGGAAGAAAACGGTGAGGTTTTCCAAAAGTCTTTGTTTGTAGGTCTCTGGAGAATCCAGTTTGAACTAGTGTATGAATATCTCCCCGGGAGGGAGGACTTCAAATGGTTGATAACAAAAGAAGTACATTAGCATCCCCCCCCCCCACTAAAAATTATGGTATAACCCATACATAATTACATTTTTAATACAATGTACCCCAAAGGTGTTAACCCTAATTCAACAGGGGTAAACTGAACTCAATAAAGCTTATCTCAATTCCATGAGGTTTCTTCGGTATATTCCAGGATATTGTCAGTCTGTCACAGCAGTATTCTACATTACTACCTAAACAGCTGTAGAGCATTGCTTTGTGCTGTTAAACAGCTGCCAAGTCATGCTCCAGAGGTGGCTGCTTATCAGTGTGGAAACTGAAGGGATTGCCAAGAGTATATACTTTCCAAGGGCTAGATGCACAAAGGGACTTAGGCAATGCAACGCCTAACATTCTATACAATGCACTAGGAAAGTTAGGTGCCTAAGACGTTTGGGATCCACAAAAGGCAGCATGCCAAGTGGAGGACTTGCCTAAGCTAACTAGCAGGAAATGCCAAAAAAGAGGGGTAGATCGTAAGGCCCTCCTCCTCCCACCACCCACGGAGTTAGGTATCTAAATCTGGGCTGGAGGGAGGCACCTATCTTTGCTTGGATTGCACAGCCAGGAAACCTGTCCTGGAGTCAGGCACCTAAGGCTAGGTCTACACTACCCGCCTGAATCGGCGGGTAGAAATCGACCTCTCGGGGATCGATTTATCGCGTCCCATCGGGACGCAACAATCGATCCCCTAATCGACGCTCTTACTCCACCAGCGGAGGTGGGAGTAAGCGCCGTCAACAGGAAGCCGCGGAGGTCGATTTTGCCACGGTCCTCACAGCGGGGTAAGTCGGCTGCGATATGTCGAATTCAGCTACGCTATTCACGTAGCTGAATTTGCGTATCTTAAATCGACTCCCCCCTGTAGTGTAGATGTAGCCTAAGCAATATTTTGCATGGAAGAGAATTAGGGCACTCACCCAGGGTTTGGGAGACCCAGGTCCAATTCTCCCCTCTGCCTGATGTGGAGCAGGGATTGGAACCCATACAGTTCTCAGGTGAGTGCTTTAGTAACAGGACTATGGGATATTCTGGACTGAGATCTCAGTCTTTCCCGCCAAAGCTGTTCCACCGTGTATAAATAATTAAATACACATTGGGCCAAGGAGAGAGCAGGAATAGCTCTACAGCCCAGCAATTAGGGCACTCACCTGAGAGGTGGAAGACCCGCATTCAGATCTCTGCTCCACACATGCAGAGAGAGAGCATTGATGTGGGAGACCCGGCTACATTGCTCTCTCTCTCTCTCTCTCTCCCTCCATGCATGGAGCAGAGATCTGAACGCGGGTCTTCCACCTCTCAGGTGAGAGCCCTAACCACTGGGCTGAAGGAGGCTGTTACTGCCTCCACCCTCTCATCCCCCCCAGCCAGGACATTTTGTGTGGGTTTAGGCATACTCTAAGACTGCCTACCGGATCAGGCCTCATAGGTAGGGGGTTATCTAGTTTGAGGATCCTGCTGGGGGTTAGGTATGAGATGGGTACCCAGGTGCCACAATTGAGGTGGCTGTATACATGCTCACTGTTAGAAACTCTGATGCCAAGGGATTTTAGGAACCTACAGGTTTAGGTGGCAACTGATTAGGGGTTTTGATGATCTCAGTGGCACCTAAGTGTTGGACTTAGGGGCCTAAATCCTTTTGTGGCTCTAGCCTTAAAGCTCTTCAAACCCTTTCTGGATAAAAAGCCCTTTAGATGTAGAAGATATTAATATTGTTGATTGCTGTTTGACCACCGTGTCTCTGCCTGTACTTGTAGTTGGGAGGCTCAGACGAAAGGAGGCTGGGTACTCCTCCACTTAGCGCATGCGCAATGTGCCTCAGGTGGCACGTGACCAGGGTTCATCACCGAATTTGGTCCTCTGGCTGGATCATTAGCTTTCCCGGCCTGGCACTGACAAGGAGTGTGACGTGAATGCTGATCTATGCCCCCTGGCAGGGTACTAGTGCCACAGTAACAAATGGAACAAGATCATTGTGCTATCTTAAAATAACCCGCCAGTAAATGAAAATGGAAGCTCTGGCTGCTCTGGAAAAGCGATCTTTATCGTTAGTATGGCAAGTGCTAGTTGGCGGGCTTGGGCGTTTCTTGTTAGCAAAAACTATTGTAAGGAAGTTCTAAAAGGCCAAATATCTCCCTTAATAATGTAGCTGGAGTCGACGTACCTTAGGTTGAGTTACTGGGGGGTCTACACCACAGGGGGTCGACGGGAGAAACTCTCCCATTGACTTACCTTACTCTTCTCGTCGGGGGTAGAGTACAGGGGTCGACTGGAGAGCGATCTGCTGTCGATTTGGTGAGTCTTCACTAGACCCGCTAAATCGATCTCAGAGCATTGATCCCAGCCACTAAACTCCAACCACCTGCCGCCCGCACCCTGCCCAACAACCAGAATTAGATGCATAAGCTCTTCAGGATGCACATTGTCGTTGACTACATGTTTGTATAGCACTTAGCAACATGGGCACCCAACCTGGATGATGCCTCTAGCAGTTACTGTAATATAAATGGTCTACAAACAGTAACAACTGTGAAATTACCTGGACACAGAGGGGTGATTGGATGCCGGAGTATCTCAACTATGAATTTCCTGGCTTCAGAGGTTTTTCCATTTTACATCTGAGATTTCCTCCCCCCCCCCCCCTTTGTGTAATTTAATTTCCTTTATTTATTTTTAATACAGAATTAGATCATATTACCGCCTGATTGAAAAACAAATTAAATTTGGCAGGCAAAGCCATTTTTGATTGTACAAACATGCAAAAATGTTTTTAAAAAGGCTCCTTGGTTATTCAGGAAGTTTTGGGATGGGGAATTGCTGTATTTTGACTGAATATAACAGAAAATCCATTTATATTTATAAACCTTGGTTTTAAAATATTGTTATGGAGGAAGAATTCATTTTAATGTGGTTTCTCTAAGAAGTGCTGACACACTCAATTATAACACTTCCTATCCTTGGAAAGGGAGGATGTCTTATTCAGCCAGGACTTTCTGAAGCTGTCCAATTGTATGGATACACACCAAATCAAAACACAAGGGAAGTCAATGATCTAGTCAAATCCCTTTGCAAACCACCTTTTAACCAGCAGTAGGATTTGCCATAGACTCTCAGACCATCTCCATCCAGCTTCAATACCCCCTGTTTCAGAGAGAAAAAAATAGAAACATACTCAGCCAAATTCATCCCTGGTTTAACTCTGCAGCTGTCATATACTTACAGCTTTTATGCCACAACCTTTGAAATACAAAGATAAGAAAATTCAGGAGCAGCATTTCAAACAATTCACTTCTCTGCAAAGGACACGTATAGCATTCCTCAACAACAAGTCAAGTCTATTATTTTGAATACAGATTGTACTGGGCAGCTCACGCTCTTGCACATGCTCAGTGAGCACCAACAGAAAAGCATCTGGGATATGGTATAGTGTTCACATGACCCAAACATTCCACAATACTTAGAATACAAGTGTAATATCCTAGTGGTGTAATTCTGAAGATTGGTGTTTGGAACAATGGAGAGTGTTTGCATGATCCAAAACATAATGAACTATCCAGTCTGGATACGAGTATTGGGAACACTACTTGTCATAATTTAAATGGTCGCTTTACATATAAATGGGCTATTTATTCTGAATATTGAATAGTGCAAGTGCTGCTGTGCATATCCATTTCTTGATAGATATGTGGCCACCTTAATCCTAGTATCTGAGAACCTCACCAGCTTTAAATGAATGTATCCTTGCAAACCCAATGGGAGGTAGGGAAATGTCATTATCCCCATTTTGCAGATAGGGAATTGAGCTGCAGAGAGATTAAGTGACTTGCACAAGATCCCAAATGAAACCTGTGGCAGAGGCAAGGAGTGAACTTCTGAGTTCTAGTGCAGCACCTTAACCACAAGCCTTGGTGATGCATGCTGGTGCCAATTCTGGAACAGCATGTTTGGGTGGTTTTTATTTTGGAACTATACTAATTGGGGTCATGGGTTATTAGACTAAGACATTTCTGTTTGGATATATTTCACCTTTTATCTGAGGAGTTGAAGTGCTTTATAAATAACAATTAATTAAGCTTCAACTCCCCCCTCTATGCAGTAGATATTATACCCATTTATTTACAGATAGGTAAACTGAGAAAAAAGGAGGCTGAGGAACTTGCCCCAGGTCATATTACAAGTTAGTGGCAGAGCGGAGAAGAGAAATCAGGAGTCCCAGCTCCCATGTCACAGCTCTAATAAGATAAACACTTCCTCTTTCCTGAACCATATATTCTTTAATAGAGGGTTTATACCCTCTCCCCTTCTAACTCATTACTTCTATCCAGGGAACAAAAAATATTGAAACAGACAACCACAAAGTTTACCTGCAAGCACACGAGTTACCAAACACGAATTACCTTCATTACTAAAACTGCACAAAAGGCAAATAAAATGCCTGTAACCCAGCTGCAGATGGGGAAAAGTTAGAAACTTCCTCTGACTGTTAGCACCACATTTGAAAGCTGCCTCTCCTTTCCCCATTGCACCAAGCCTACAAATTATCTACAAGGCCTATGAAGTTTAATGATCCCCTACAGCCAGCTCCTGCTCTCCTTGGCTTCAACAGCAGGCGGCAAGAGCTGAACAGATGAAAGCTTTTGAATAGGGAGATGTTGGCTAGAGGTTGCCCACAGTCTTCCATTGCTCTGTCTTTAGGACCTCCTCTTAGAATCAAAAATGGCTCAGCAAATTGTCCTTTCCCCCTAATAGATATCAGGAGAAGGTGATGTGAATAGAAATGTATCTTCTCACACTCCCAACAAAAAGGCCATTATAGGACACACACACACACCGCCTCACCTTAATTTTTAAGTACATTTGGGAAGGTTAACCCTAAAAACAAGCACCAGGGATATCCCAAGCAAGCCGAGAACCCCATTATTACACTGCAGTTCAGTTTGAGAAAAATGGGCATGTCACTTTTTTAATGTACAGGTGTTTGATTTCAGACCTAAGGGGAGACTTATTGGTGGGAGAAAATGACAATAAAAAAGGAGGGGAGGGGGGAGTATAAAATTATTCAACATTTAGGTCAAATTGTGTGTGTTCGTTCAGAGGATTGTGGGGGTTGGAAGAAACCATTGTTAAAATGGGTACAGAAGAAAGTACTGTGTCTTCCTATGCTTGGCAGTATTTGGCTGGTCCCTGCTCCCTCTTGGGGGAAGAGAGACCAAGGCATAAGAAGCCATGAGGGCAACAGGGTAACCCCCTTCCGAAGGGCAGAAATCCCAGCTTGTCTCGTACTACAAAGTAAACTGCCCTTGCCCTATTTAGGGAAGAGCATGGCGCAGTAGCTATATTTGAAAACCGAGGTAAACAAGATCTCAGCACAAGTGGATGGAGCACAACAGCTGTGCGAGATTAATCGCACACGCTGAGAGCCAGCCAGGCAGACACGCCGGGGGCTTCCAGGGGTTCCTTTCCCTTTGAAGGGATCATAACAATCCTGCTCCCCATTCTTGTGGGGGCTTTTCGTGTGCCCCCCCCCCAGCTCCCAGGCATAAATAAAAATAAAACGCTGTCGCCTGCAACCAGAGAGATTCACCGACGCTGTTGCAAGCTTTTTTTATGTCCTAGGGGAAATTGCACCTGGCCAATTTCAACCGCTTTGCAAATTGCCCGCTGCCCCCTTCGGATTGCTTCCCTAGCCCGAGTCAGGCATTGAAAAGCAAGAAATTTATAGCACTGCATTAGAGGCATTTACTCCGGCTAACGTGCCCGCTCCCCTCCCCACACCAACCCGGGGAGGGGACACTGGAAACTGCCTCTTCTGCTCTACAGCCTCCGCCGCTTGCTTTTGCACAGGAGCGGGAGGGCTCTCGGCACGTTCGCCTTGAACCTCGGGTTTGGGTCTGAAACTGCTCAGCGGGCTGAACGTTTTCCTTCTCAGCTGCCGCCGGCTTGTTGTTATTTTAGCTTGGACCCATCCCCCGTCAAGCTCCTGGTCCCCGAGACAGGATATTACGGGGCGGGAGAAATAGAGCTACATTATCCGAACAGCCCGGAGCATGAAAACATCAGCCCCCTGCCTTGCAAAACCCACCCGCTTCTTCGCATGGCCCAAGCGCAGAGGCTGCTCGCACCGCGATGCGAAGCTGCAGCAGCAGCCGGCTTATCTCCATCTGTGCGTACACACACACACACACACACACACACACACACACACGGGAGGGGCAGGAAAACGGCACGATTGTGACAAATCTGTCCGGGTTTCCAATGTTAAAACCCCTTCTCTGCTGGTTGCTCTTACAGCGAGATCCCTGCCCCCCCGCAGCACCCCATTATACCTCAATGGGAATTCTCATGCAATAAATCAGGACCCGCTTCATAGCAGGAAACTTAACCATACGCCCTGCATTTCCTACAGAGCGGGGATAGAGCCCTCGTACTTACCCCTCCTGGTTGCCTTTCTGACTTCCTGGGGGGGCTGCTTGCTCCCCAGTGTAGATCCTGCCGGTTCTTAAACAGAGCTCATTGCATCTGGTGGTTAATCAGTGACTGGGGAGGGGCGCGGGGTCCTCCTTTGCATGTCAGTCCAACTTGCCTCGCTTGCTAAAAAACCTCTGCTCTCTTTTGCAGCTGTCAGGGTGAGTGGGGAAGTGCATCGGGAAATGGGGGGCGGGGGGCAGGGAAGGGTGGTTGAATGTTGATAAATCCACCAGCCTTGATCTCCTGGGGTGTGCAATAGTTTGGGGCGGGGAGATGTGGGCAGAGGAAGAGATGGATGAATAGGGATTGAAGAGGAAAAATTGGATTGTGCCCCAATTGCAATCGAATGTGCCGGGCTTCCCCCTTCTCTCTCACAGCATCGGGGCTCAGCTGAGACTTTCCAGCATCACAGCACCAGGCAAGTCGCTGAGCCGGACTTCTGAGAGACAACGAGGTTTGCACAACTGCAGCAAGAAGCCAAATCAAAAAGCCAATCTCCAAGCCTCCGAACTGCACGTCACCCTATCAGCTGGGCGCAAGAACTGCAACAGAATTACAAGCCATGCATATTTATTCTTCTGAATTGGGGCGGGGGAGGTTTCCAGATTGTTTAAAGCAAAAAAAAAAAATCACAATAAACCCACAGACAAACCCTGTCCAAAAGAAATACAGACAGACCAGCTTTATTAATTTCACACACGCTGATTGAACAGAGATCACCACTGGAGCCTCTAAGTTTATTGACTTGACTTTGTACCTTGTATATTTCAGTCAGAAGACTGAGGGATCCCAGGAGCTCACCTTCAGATCATAAGATATTGATTGTAAATCTTAAATTTAAAGTATCTGCCAAACACATCTGAGAGATTAAATATAGCCAAGAAAATTATATAGGCAGAGTCAGTCCTAGCTTTGTGTCCTGGGTATTCATTTGAAACTGCATGCTTTGTTTTGTGGTTGCGGAATCCACCCATTCATCTTTTTAACCAAAGTCAAACAACAACTTGTGAGGGGTGGCAAATAATTTTAGGCTAAAAATATGTGCTGCCTCACATGTTGGTATTTGACTTTGGCCAAAGCAGCCTGGGCTAGGTATGTTCCACAACCACAGAACAGAATGATGGCTTTGCATTTTGTGTAAGACACAAAATTATGTACAGACACAATGTTTTTCACAGCCTAAAATTGCCTCTATATTTGTCAGGCACAACCGCAGCAGGGAAGGGTGAATGTATCTCCCCTAAGATTTACCTGTTGGCATAGGCTACCTCTGAAAGAATTATGAAGTATTGTAGAGCAAAGTCCTCAAACTCTACAGCGTACAAAAGAGTAACAAGCATTACTGTGGAATGAGGTACTGTTTTATAAAGGGAAGCTGTCTTTACTCGGTTGTAAACTCATCACCCTGGTATATTCTTTCATCATTTGACTTGTGCTGTGTTTTGAAGCAGCAGCTTTTAGTTTGAAGACTTAAGCACTTACACAAGTGCAAATTGCCTATGTCAAAAGTGACTATGCAGACTGGCAACACAAAGTAGGACAAGGAGCATTCTGAATCTGTTCCAGAACCATGTAACTGCTCTGACCCCAGGCCCGTCACAGCAGCAGATGTGTACATGAAGGCAGTTAAGACAGGAAAGGGATGTGGAGAGGTGAGGAGCTAGGCAAGGAAGGAGAGGCAAGTCAGGAAAAAAGGTACCTACAGAAAGAATGAATGAATAGCAGAGGGCTGCCTAGCCAAACTAGGAGAATGCAAAGGATCACACATGTACAGTACTTATGAACTCTAGCTGCTACAAGCACACCCAGCTCCCAAAGCCAACTACCACTGCTCACAACTCCAGCTCTCCACAAATAACCCAACCCATGCTGCAGAGTCAGCAGTTCAGACGTGGCCTGTGGCCTCCGTGGGGCAGAGAGAGGGGGTTGCTGGAGGCTATCACTAAAGCATGTAGAGAAAACATTGCCCTTAGGAAATCAGACAAGCACCGAGTTTATCCCGAGAAAGGAGGCCCGCCACAAACTAGCCATCTGGTTCACCCCAGAACAAGCAACAGCCACCTGTGCAACAGATAAGCTGGGCTGTTCCTGACACAGGGACGGCAGCTCATCTGAATAACTGGAGCAATAAGAGGGAGAGAGGGATCTGGGAGCAGCTCTCATTTATACAACACCAGGCACACATATAACAGAGAAGGTGCACAGGACTGCAGCCCACACATAAACATGGGGCCCCCAGTAATACAAAAGCCAGCACCCCACCCCCTCCCACCCCCAGCACTATTGGCTAACATCAGGCTTTCACCATTCCACAGTCCTTTATGCCTGACAGGGAAAACAATGATTAACAATATCTATGCATGAAACCAGCAGCATGCCATTACTCCCTGAGATCTGTGGGTGTCAGGGGAAGGCTAGAATGCTTTGCCTAAGCCACAGGCAGCTGTATGTATGGTCATGTTTCATTCAGTTTCTTCTGATACATGGTGCCTGGGCCATGGCCATTATCAGTCACATGACAGTCACTACACCTATTCCTACATTGTGTAAGAATAGAATTGGTACCAGTATTGCTACTAACCCTGAGCCCTGACACCAAGTAAGGTATGATGGAGGAGGAGGACAGCTTTTGTGGTTAAGACACAGAACCAGGAGTCGACAAGTATTGATTTCTGATCCCAACTGTGCCAGTGTGTGTGACCTTGGCCTAGTCACTCAATTTCTCATGCCTCAGTTCCCCATCTGTAATACGAGGACAACAATAGCTCCTTTTTCCTACCCTGTGTCTGACTTGTCCATGAAGAGGGTAAGCTCAGTGGGACAGACACTATGTGTTTGTACGATGCTTAGTTGAATGGGGCCCCAATCCTCTGGCACTACTGTCATACAAACAATCATCCATCGTTGATACAGGGGTGGTGTGAGGCTTCATTAGTTATATTATACTCTACCTGTGAATTGTTGCTTGTTATTAGGGCTGTTGATTAATCGCAGTTAACTCACATAATTAACTCAAAAAAATTAATCACAATTAATCGCACTATTAAGCAATAGAATACCAATTGAAATTTATTCAATATTTTTTGATGTTTTTCTACATTTTCTAATATAATGATTTTATTACAACACAGAATACAAAGTATACAGTGCTCACTTTATATTATTTTTTATTACTAATATTTGCACTATAAAAATGATAAATAGTATTTTTCAATTCACTTCATACAAGTACTGAAGTGCAGTCTCTTTATCGTGAAAGTAACTTACAAATGTAGATGTTTTTTGTTACATAACTGCATTAAAAACAATGTAAAACTTTAGAGCCCACAAGTCCACTCAGTCCTACTTCCTATTCAGCCATTGCTAAGACAAACAAGTCTGTTTACATTTATGGGAGATACTGCTGACTGCTTCTTATTTACAATGTCACCTGAAAGTGAGAACAGGCCTTTGCATGGCACTTTTGTAGCCGGTGTTGCAAGGTATTTATGTGCCAGATATGCTAAACACTCGTATGTCCCTTCGTGCTTCGGCCACCATTCCAGAGGGCATGCTTCCATGCTGATGGTGCTTGTTAAAAAAAATAATGTGTTAATTAAATTTGTGACTGAACGCCTTGGGGGAGAATTGCATGTCTCCTCTTCTGTTTTACCCATATTCTGCCATATATTTCATGTTATAGCAGTCTTGGAATGCAAAGAAGGTACCAGTGTGAGATTTCTAAGGACAGATACAGCACTTGACCCAAGGTTTAAGACTCTGAAGTGGCTTCCAAAATCTGAGAGGGACGAGGCATGGAGCATGCTTTCATATGTCTTAAAAGACCAACACTCCGATGTAGAAACTACAGAACCCAAACCACCAAAAAAAGAAGATCAACCTTCTGCTAGTGGCACCTGACTCAGATGATGAAAATGAACATGCATCGGTCCACTCTGCTTTGGATTATTATCGAGCAGAACCCGTCATTAGCATGGATGCATGTCTTCTGGAATGGCGGTTGAAGCATGAAGGGACATATGAATCTTTAGCGCATCTAGCACGTAAATAGCTTTCGATGCTGGTTACAACAGTGCCATGCAAACACCCAGTCTCACTTTCAGGTGACATTGTAAACAAAAAGTGGGCAGCATTATCTCCTGAAAATTATATCCAAACTTGTTTGTCTGAGGAGGACAAAAGATCAGGATCAGCTTATGAAGAATTCATTAACAAAAAAGGGGGCTAAATTTTGTAATGTGTTAATTTACCACGTAATAATTTGGATGAATAATTTTTAGCTCCTGGGTTGTCTGTGAGCTGTTTACTCTTCACGGTGTGTGGTTCATCACCATGTCACATGGTATTGTTTCAGCTCCCTTGATTGGATAACAAATATTTTAAACAAGAGACCAACCAATAATTAGTTTCAGGTATAAATCTTCTTCCAAATAACCATTTCTGCTCAGATCAATGAATATTCAGGATTCAAATATTTTTACAACTAGGCAGCAACTGTCTGAACATTTGATTGCAAATCATCACACACCTCAAACTGCACTTTTATTTGTGGGAAAATGTTAACAGATCTTTGTTTTTACTATTTGACTAGTTCTAGGGGTCTGGCTGTAGCCAGGAGATGTTGCTGGTATTCAGCACAACATTTTTCTTGTGGTGCTGGTTTCTACTGCCTCTTGACTTATGCCTGACTTATGAGGTTTAATCTGGCCAGCTACTTCATCTTACCAGACTGAACCCTTTCCTCATACACACCTTTCCTCAGATTGCCCTTAGTGCTGGCTTGTGGGCTGATGCTCATACTTCCATTAGAGTTGAAAGAGTTACTCTGGAATTTCACCACAGTAACTCAGGGCAGGATTTAGTCCAACATCTTCAGTTCCTGGGGCTAAGAGGCTATATCCCTTAGTAGCAGGTGCAGAAGTTCTTCCAATCCACAATTATTTTTATTTAGTGGTTTGAAACAATTATTTTTTGTTTAATTCTCAGTGAGAGCTGGTGTAGAGTTGAGGCGTGATGGTACAAACTGCTTAGTGGACGGAACAAGGCCTGGGGGCAATGCACAAATTTATGGTTGATAATAATTTGAGACAGACAACTCTTTATTATACACACCTGTTTTGTTTCACCTCATCTCTACAACCCAGTACATAAAATTGTGCCTAATACGTGTAAGAAATGCTCCCAGGCATTTCCCTCTTTTTTCCCCATTTTGTATGTGCATGAACTCCTGACTCTCAGCCAGGAAGAAATAAATTAGTACAACACAGGTATATTAAATATTTTATTTCTCAATAATCTTAGATGTTTTTGGTAGGTACCAACCCAGGCAAGCAAGTATCCAAACCTGCCAATGAAAAATGTACCTTACTTGAGGTTAGGCTCATGTATGTTAAAGATACTGGATTGCAGTTTACATTCCCACAGTACCAACCTGAATTTCACTTTTTAATACTGGACTCCAGCACAGGTGATTTTTCAAGTGTTACCTGACAGACCTAGAAGATGACAATTGAATACCAATACTGAACTACTTCTAACAACATACATTGATCTTCATTTTCATAGATGGATATCACACACATCGGACCATGACAACTGTAGCCAACAATTTGTTTTTATTATGTGTGTGGTAAAACAAAAGCCTTTGTAAAATATTCCCTTTCAGCACCTCAATGTGGGGTAATAGTATTAACAGGACCCTGTGTGATCCCGTCTTCAGTTCTCTGTCAGTGCTTCCAGATCAAGGACCCACCCACCCACTCATCCATTCTTTGCGTACTCAAAAACTGAAGCCACCTCCGAAACTCCCATTGATTTTACTGGCAATATGTGGTGTGCAAGACCTGCAGGGCTGGCGCTCAGTTTTTCATATAAAGAGATCTTTTTTTCTACCTGCCAACGCAACAAACAAGCCACAATCTTAAAATCCAGCTGAGTTCTTCCTTCCTCTAACTTCATCACAAGTTAGAGATTCTGCAACCAGGACTTAGCTGAAAATGGTGTTGTCAAAGTTCTCTCTCTCACACACACACACACACACACACACACACGCTTTCCCAAAGCATTGCTAGGGCACTGTCATGGCAATGTCACCTACTGACGTACAAATCCGTTAGCGTCACAGTTGCTTGGGAGAATCATTGGGACCAGATAGAAACTGGCCCCTTCCTACGCAGTTTCTCTCTATACCCATACAAGACTGCACTTCTACTGTAATTTTTTTTTTTAAAGAATTTCATGTGGTTTCCATCCCAAATCTTAAAATGACCCAGGTGTTGTAGCGTACGTTGGCTGAAGTAGCCAAGCTGGCAGCAGGATTAAACTGAATT
This sequence comes from Trachemys scripta elegans, assembly GCF_013100865.1. NCBI lineage: Eukaryota > Metazoa > Chordata > Testudines > Emydidae > Trachemys > Trachemys scripta. The sequence goes on along the minus strand of NC_048301.1, from coordinate 66,475,788 downwards.
CTCTCATTAAGCACACTCACAGAAATGTAACAGCTCCCAGGACTTTGCTTTCTTCTTCTGGTGCCAGTTGCTCCCCTAACTGCCTTAGAGTGGTTTCAAATATACATTGCTTTTACTCACTTCTTTCCCATTCATTCAGCACTCAACACAACACTGAAGACCTTATTGTCCCCATACAGGCCACAAGTAACTGACATCAATGAGAGTTACTGGTGTCCAATGGGGTTAGAAGAGCGAGCCATTTTCATTCAAACCTGGCCTTGGATCACCTGGATTTGGGTTTCATTATCTATGTGTTTCTTATAGCTCTGCTTTTCTTCCTCATTCAGCTTTCGTCAGGCATCTCTTCATTTCAGCATCCGAAGGGGTTGGATAATGTGGCATTTATTAGTAGGATTTCAGCTGGAGAACCCTAAAAGTGCAGTTTGACTTTGCAAAAAAAACAATATTATATATATATGTATGTCATCATGGGTCAGTGACTCCAGAGCAAATGAGCTCAGTTTACAAGGAAAATGTTGGTTTCTCTAACATCCAGCTCTGCAAACACAGCCAAAGCTCAGAGAATGACACAGTCCACCACTAGCAATAAAGGTGCTGCAGGGCAAATTGTATCCTTGGTGTCACCTGTGCAATCCCACTGGCATTTACTAATAATCCCAGTGATAGCTGTGCAGCCCCATTAGCCTCATTCACAGGTGTAACTGGTTGGCCCTGTAATTGGAATCCTGTGGATGATTCAGAAGGCAGAAGAGAATGCAGTCCCCCCACTCTGAGCTGGGCTTGCTCTGCAAGGCTAACAGGAGTAAAATCTTTTAACCACTAAAGCCAGCAAGTCTGGCTATGACACACAAGAGGGCAGACCTGTTGAAGAAAACATCTGTCTCTATTCAGAGTGGAGCTGCACTTTTAGCATTTAATTTAGGGGTCAATATCTACATTGCTAAGTTCTAATGTGAGGGGGGGGGGTTCTTGTCACATGTCTTTAATGATTTTTGAAGGTTCTACATGCTGGTCCCTGAGAACACAACATAAAAGTGAGCAACATGTTAATTTAAACAATTGATGCCCCAAACATCATCTTCTCTGTGCCACCCCAAGCTGCCACAGGAAAACTCTCCATACAAGTGATTTCCAGGAGAACAACTTCTGGACCAAAAGGATGGGCCTTACACAATGTTTAGAAAGTCAAACTCAGGGTCTGATAGGGAGCTATATGGAGCATATTCCATAGCCACGGACTCTCCATTGAACAGGTGTTTCATCCACCCTTCAAGACTGCATATCTAGGGACTGAAAACAAGACTGCCTCTGCTGATCTTAGCTGTTGTGATGGTACAGTGGACTAGGTGGTCTTTAAGGTAGCTAGGTCCCATATCATAGGAGGGGCTGTATAGATTATAGACACCTCACATTGCCCTTAGAAGCACATAGGAACTCAGGCAGTTCACAAAGCACAGGAATAACGTGCTCACATCAATTCACTCCACTAAGCAGACAGACCACCTTTTGTATTAGTTGTATGGGAGCTTCCTAGTAGTCTTCAAGTAACTTGGCAGCCCCAACTAGAGTGCATGGCAGTAACCCAGCCTGGATGTGGCAAAGGCATGAATGTCTGTGGCTAGGTCAGATGCACGTACTGCTGAAAAAAGCTGCCACTTACCCAGTACCCAATGCCAGAGTTTCTGATGCCAGCCTAAGTATTAAGGTTTATTAAAGTGACAGAATAGAGGATCCACTTGTGAGCTGTTGGGAGCCCAAAACAGGCAGGGACAGGGTACTGCTTCCTTCTTCCTCCCCACTCACCCTGGAGATCCCACCAGTGGGATTGCAGTGAGCCCAAAGAACACGGTGCTTTTGTCTACCATTCTCCCCCTCTACCGTCTGATCAGTTTCATAACTCGCTGGAGTATGGTGTCCAGTTCTCAACACCGCATTTCAAGAAAGATGTGGAGAAATTGGAAAGGGTCCAGAGAAGAGCAACAAGAATGATTAAAGGTCTTGAGAACATGACCTATGAAGGAAGGCTGAAAGAATTGGGTTTGTTTAGTTTGGAAAAGAGAAGACTGAGAGGGGACATGATAGCAGTTTTCAGGTATCTAAAAGGGTGTCATAAGGAGGAGGGAGAAAACTTGTTCACCTTAGCCTCTAAGGATAGAACAAGAAGCAATGGGCTTAAACTGCAGCAAGGGAGGTCCAGGTTGGACATTAGGAAAAAGTTCCTAACTGTCAGGGTGGTTAAACACTGGAATAAATTGCCTAGGGAGGTTGTGGAATCTCCATCTCTGGAGATATTTAAGAGTAGGTTAGATAAATGTCTATCAGGGATGGTCTAGACAGTATTTGGTCCTGCCATGCGGACAGGGGACTGGACTCGATGACCTCTCGAGGTCCCTTCCAGTCCTAGAATCTATGAATCTATGTTCCAAATACTCAGGGAGCGGGGATACATGCACCGTGGTTGTGGCCATGGCAGCCCCAGGCTATTAGAGAGACAAGGTGGATGAGGGAATATCTTTTATTGGACAAACTTCAGCTGGTGAAAGGGAGGGGGACAAAAAGGACTGCTCTTTAATGGAACTCCGCTGTACTTTACACATGCCATTTTAAAAACAAGAGATCCTGAAACATATGCCTGTGAAGAGGGCCTCTCTCTCCAAATAGCCTTTGTGTACAAGTCAGCAAGGAGGCTCAACGTGCCCCTTATAAATGAAGTACAATTGGGGAAGACAAGGAGTGTGGTGCCACAAAGGCAGACAGAGAATTAATGTCTGAATCAAGATCAATGGGATCTGAGATGCAAACGTGCTCAGGGGAATTAATGAGAAATACAGAAGAACTTGCTGATTGAGTGACTGAAGTCAAGGCATGCAGAAACAAGATATCCAGAAGCACTAACTGATGTACATAAGAAACTTGAAAGGCAAATAGCTTGATTTGAAGCTTTAAAAAATGGATGATCTGGAAAATAAGGAAAGAAAAAATAATAGAAGGGTGGGAAGGCACTCACAGAGGAATATAAAAGGGAACCCTAAAAATATAAGGAAACCCTGCTAAGAGAACCCTTGGTGAAGGAGAAAGGAGCTCCTGTGTAGATAGCCAGAGCACATTTCCACAGGCAGCTGCCAGGTCCTGCCCTAGGGATAAGGCTGTACAGCTGCACTACCATGAGGGCAAGAATCACTTAGGTCTCAATCCTGCAGAGAGTTAAGTCTGTGTGAGATCAG
>NC_048301.1:66164998-66172464 GCF_013100865.1 Trachemys scripta elegans | reverse complement strand
GGGGGGGCTGTCAGGGGGGCAGGGGTGTGGAGAGAGGTCGAGGCAGGCAGGGAGCAGAGGGGGTTGTATGGGTCGGGAGTTCTGGGGGTCTTGTCAATGGGTGGGGAGCAGTTGGATAGGGCATGGGAGTCCTGGGGGGGTCTGTCTGGGGGCAGGGGTGAGAATATGGGGTGGGGGTATGGATAAGGGTCGGGGCAGTCAGGGGACAGGTAGGATCCTAGGGGGGCAGTTAGGGTGGGGGGTTCTCAGGAGGGGGCAGTCAGGGGACAAGATGGGATCCTAGGGGGCAGTTAGTGGCAGGGGTCCCAGGAGGGGGCAGTCAGGGGACAAGATGGGATCCTAGGGGGCAGTTAGTGGTAGGGGTCCCAGGAGGGGGCAGTCAGGGGACAAGGAGCAGGGGGGGGTTGGTGGTTCTGAGGGGGGCAGTCAGGGGGTGGGAAGTGGGAGGGAGTGGATGAGGGTGGGGCAGGGCAGGGGCAGGGCTAGAGCAGGGCTCCTTCCCCACCCCCTACCCCCGGTGTCCTCTTTTTTGATTGTGCAAATATGGTAACCCTACTTTAGAAGACAAGTTGGAAATCACCAACCCAAAAGCAATTTTTCAGGTTAACTCAGCATTCCTTACAGTAACTTACTGCAAGTGGTCCAAGGTCAGCCGTTGCATTTTGACTACTTCATTGTTACATGTTCGGTCATAGAATGGGTTACTTCGCTCTGAGAAGTAGTCTAACACACTTCCGTTGTTTAGTATAGGAATCCAGGAACTGTCAACCCAGGAAATTCCCAGGAGGTTATCTTGGAAGAAAAAATTAAAATTAGCACCAAAACAGTCAGTACGATTATGGATTTCTACCAATTAAGGGCCTACTAATTAGAGCATGTCAAAAAACAAAATAAAGTTTTCATGAAAATTATTTCCCTAAAATTCAAAATTTTGACCAAAAAAAAAAAATCAAAATTTTCTTCCTCAGAGGGAAACAAGCTATCCTATTTAGGAATAATTCGGTCCATATAATATTTTTGTATGTATTTCTTTCCTTGGCTATTACATGAAGATATGGTAGTCGCACAGACACCTTTATTTTTTAGGAATGCCAGTAGGAAAAAAAATATTAGCACTTGCACTTATTGTCATACTGTACATGGTTTAGATTAAGAACAGCAGCATTTGCCAAGTGGAATGGGCAAACTAAGCATGATCTTTACTTTGCAAGTGAAAGAAAACCTAATACAGTAAGTAAGCGGCAGCCAGCATTAAATGCCAGACCAAACAAAGTTGTGGAGACAGTAGATGCCGTAGTCAAGTGATAAATGTACTAACATTTACTAGACTCTCCTCCCATGGTTGCATGAAATTTAAAGGGTCTAAAAATTCAATAATTTTAAGCCACAGTGGCAATAATCTCCACTCCTGGGAGAGTAGGAAACACAATGATAAGGCATCAAGTTTTACACTGAAAAAAGAAAGATAGCATGGGTGGAAAAGTGACTGAAAACTGCATGCAGGATTGAACTCTTTCATTCTATGAATGTAATGGGCCTACTGCATTATTTGCAAACCAAAAGCTCCTACTACAGTCATTCCCTTGTAGATGTTTTACTTCAGCTGAAGTTTTGAATGCACAAGGAATGCAAGATTCAGATCCAAAATGTCAGCAAACCATGGTTAATACAACATAAATGAATAATTCATTTTTGTATTGTCAATCTCAGAGCTGCTAGTCTAGTTCTTACATAAAATGGGAAAATGAGGTTTTTATGTTATTTCACATATACTACTCTTTCTCCTCATCATAAAAATAGGAGATCCTCCAGTACTAAAGGTATTTTATTATTTAATATTTATATTGCAGTAGCACCCACAATATGCTAGATGCTTTCCAAATATATATGACAACAAGGCCTTTATCTCAATGAAAATAAGGTACCCAAACCTCTCAATATTCATATTCTTGGCAGGACACCTGCTCATTTAGTTTTTCAAGCAGCATGAAAAAATCTCATTTGTGTCAGAAGAATAACTGTATTTCTGCAGAAGTTTCTCCCAGGCAGGACTAGAACTTCAAAGTAAATATGCCACAAAACTGAATGTAAAGTTCCAATTCCAGGACCAGACTATTATTGGCCACTACTTCTGAGTAGTCCATTTATTATTGCTTTTATAATATACAACAGGCCATCCTCTAGGAAACAGCAACCCTGATACCATATATCAATTGTTCCTGTTCAGAAGGGAACATCTTCATTTTCATGTGTGCAAAAAAATGTACTATAATTCCCAATCCTTTCAAAAAAGGCATCTTAATCAATGCATTTAAATAGAGTTTGAGGAATATCCTCATCTCAACCACCAATTGTCTGTACCATTCCTCTCAATCTACCTTCAAAGTTTAATGTGAGACAGAGACTCAAAACTAAGGGACACAGAAATCCATGGTGGTACAGTAAGCTAAAAAAAAGATCCTCATCTTACTTCTTAAACCCTCCCCTGCACCACTTTCTGTCACCACCATCAGTCTTCCTAGTGACCCAGCCCTGTAACCTGAAGCTTGTCTTCAAATCCACCCTCCTTCTAGACTTCATCTAAATCTTACCACTTCTTCCTCCATACGCCGGGCCGTAGCAACAAAGAATGTGGCCCCCTCCAAACATATGTCCGGGCGGGGCCCCTTACAATGCAGAAACTGGAATGCCGTATTTATTTTGCCACTTTTAGGGGCCCCCTTCCTTGCGGGGGCCCCTCCGGTCGGAGGGTGCTCACTACGTCTCTGTCCATACATTATCAAGATCCATCCTTTTCTCCCTATCCACAGCATTAATATTCTCATCCAGGCCCCTTTCCCTCCCTCTTTCTCAATTACTGCATCCTCCTCTCTGGCTTTCCTGGTGTTCACGTTGCCTCACCCAGATCCATTCAAACTACTGTTAAGAACATCTGCCCAGCCCATCGTTTTGCTTTGTCACCCCATTCAGTCATTCCACTGCCTCCCATTTTTCCATGACTTCAAACACAAACTTCTAATCTTGACCCTCAAGGTCCTTTCACAACCTAGTTCTCCTTTTTATCCGTTATGCTATTTTACCTGTCATGTCATGACCTCACCACACCGTCAACAATGCCTGCCTCAATTGCCAGTCTGCTTCTCCCACAAGTATCTTTGCACTTTCTTCCATGCTGACCCATATCCCAGGAACACCCACTCTGAACCAATTTATTAAGCCACTACTGTCACCTCCAAATTCCTTCCCTACACCCACCTGTACCACACTATTAAAAACTCTTGTTCATCAGTATCCCAAGAAATTTGAGTCCTAACAATTATTAACATTTCTAGTCTAAGTAACCATATACTCTTACTACCCTCACTGGCCATCTGTGTGCTTTTCCCCACTTGGTGCAGCCTCTTTTTAATTACTCTGCATGCTCTTTGGGCAGGCACTGTCTTGTAGTCTGTTTGCACAGCACTCAGTACAATGGGCCCCTGCACTTTATTGAACTTTCTGCACACTACTATAATACAAGTAATAATATACTGAAGTGAGATAAGAAAGGGAATGTGATTAACGTTTGAGAAACTTGTTTTAATAGAATCATAGAAATGTAGGGCTGGAAAGCACCTCAATCTATTCTATATAGGTTTTTATACCACATTTATCACTGCAGTTTCTGAGCTCCTTGCAATAGTGCATTAAGCAACGTGATTGTGATTACACATCAGTCAGTTGTTTATTCTCACATCCTCTCTCCACAGGGAGAAGCATCTGCAATTAAGTGTCTTGTTTTGGTAGGTTGTTTTTAAAAATAAAGAAATATACTTGTTGTGATGTATTTATATTGGAAAAGACAGGTCAAAGAAATGCCACTTGCATGTGGAGCAGAAAGTGGAGAGATTTGTGACGGTCCTTAGTTTCTGGGGGAGTTCATTCCACAGTCCTGGATCGTGCCCAGAGAAGGTTCTCTCTCCTGCACAGATGAGTTTTACTCTTATTGTAGAGAGACCACAGTCTTTGTCCTGGAGCTTTAGATGGTTTTTAGGTATCCTGGGCCCAGGCAATGGAGTGCTTTGAAGATAAGGACTGAGAATCTTGAACTTGATTCAAAATTCTATGGGAAGTTAGTGTAGAGAGCCAGAGGACACGTGTGATGTGCTATGATAGCTGAGGAGATGTGCTGCAGCGTTTTGTACTAGTTGGAGTTTCTTAAATATTAAAGGCTTCATGCCCAGGTATATTGCATTGCTGCAGCTCAGCCAAGAAATGACGAAGACATGACAAAGGCCAGGTCTTCATCTGCATGGATGGGAAAGAGTCTCCTAGCCTGCCAGAAATGGTAAACAACATTACTGACGGCTGTTGCTATGTAACAAGTGAGCATCAGCGAGGAATCCAAGAGTACTCCTAAACTACAGACTGAAGTGACTAATTGTGAATGTGACCCCTCAACCAAAGGAAGATGGCACCATGGCTGCAAATTCTTCAAAATACTTTCTTCTGTCCACCAGTATGACCTCCGTTTTGCTCAAGTTGAGCTTCAGCCAGCTGTTCTTCATCCATGGGCTGATCTCATCCAAGTAGTGTGACAGCTTGGTAGTAGTGGTGCAGTCAAGAGATCATCCAGTCCCTCCTCCCATGCTGAGGCAGGACCAAGTATACCTAAACCATCCCTGACAGATGTTTGTCTAATCTGTTATCAGAAACCTTAAATGAGAGGGATTCCACGACCTCTCTAGGTAACTGTTCCAATGCTTAACTATCCTTATAGTTAGAAATTTTCCCCTAATATCCACCCTAAATCTTCCTTGCTGCAGACTAAGCCAATTATTTCTTGCACTACTCTTGGAGGACAAGGAGAACAATTGATCACCATCCTCTTTATAACATATTTTTACATATTTGAAGATGGTTCTCATGTCCTCCTCAGTCTTCTCTTCTCTAGACTCAATACGCCCAATTCTCTCAATCTTTCCTCAGAGGTCATGACTCCCTAAACCTCTTTTTTTTGTTGCTCTCCTCTGGACTCTTTCCCAACTGTTCACATCTTCTTAAAGTGCATTGCACAAAACTAGGCACAGTACTCCAGGTGAAGCCTCAATTGTGTCAAGTAGAGAGGAATAATTGCCTCCTATGTCTATATATGATACTTCTGTTAACACATCCCACAATCACATTGCCTTTTTTTCACAACAGCAATCTGTTGACTCATATTCAATTTGTGATCCCTATCATTCCCAGATCCTTTTCTGCAGTACTGCTGCCTAGCCAATTATTCTCTATTCATGATTCAACACTTGTGATTTAAATTTGATGAATCTATATACAGAGATGAGTACTTAAAAGTTGAAGATAATGCAAGCAGAAGTGTCAGCTCAGAATGTTTGGAAAACTTTAATGACAGGCAACAACTATTTTTCACTGCTCTAGAACTGTTTCAGGAAATGGAAAGAAGCCAAAAAGAATGTTACATTGATCTAACCCACAGGTTTGAAATACTGAGATTTCCTCCACCCTTCATCTGCTGAATTAAATCTGACAGGCATTATAGCACCCATCAATATATACAGACAGTGAAAGGGAAAATCAGATCTGCATGAAGATAGTCCACAGCATATTTCAGAATAGATTCTTCTCCTCTGTCTTCACAGATTCTAGGAAACTCTACTTGTGGGTGAGGGTTCTGTTTCTCACTGCTCCTCCACCATCCTGTTCCCCCTTCTTTTTTCTCTCAACTTTTGTTGTAGCTAGGATCGGACAGCTTTGACAAATAGGGGGACATGTTCTAAATACACCTCTACCCCGATATAATGCGACCCGATATAACACAAATTTGGATATAACATGGTAAAGCAGTGCTCTGGGGGGCGGGGCTGCACACTCCGGCGGATCAAAGCAAGTTCGATATACCGCGGTTTCACCTATAATGCGTTAAGATTTTTTGGCTCCCAAGGATGCGTTATATCGGGGTAGAGGTGTACAAGCAGTTTTTAGCTTAATCTAATCTCATTCACTGGCTCTTTCCACAGGCAAACCTTCTCGAATAATACAATGCTTTTCTACCAAAGTAATAGGGAACTTCAGAAATACAACAGCTAAATCAGATCAAGTACTAAGCAGCTTGCCATGTGAGAGTCATTTGGCCATCCTGTCTGCTTTGTTCCACTGCGTTTTCAATTAGAGTACATTTGCCTGGTATGTATGCTCATAATTTCTTGTTTTCCCACGGTTGCAGGGTGACATGCATTGCTTGTCCACTTGGCTGCCAGTCTCCATATCACAGAGAGTTGACTGAAATTCCACAATAAGTGGAGTGATTTCTGCATGTAATTAGGGCACAATCCTGCAGTCCCTATATAGGCAAGATTCCCACTGACCTCAGTGGAAGTCTTGTTTGAACAGGAACTGCAAAACCAGGCCTATAGCTTATAAGTCACTCTGGGATCCTTTACAGTAAAAAGTCACTATATAATCAAAGGTCAGTATTACAGACTACAGAAAGGCAGTACTTCCAAGAAGGTCTGACTACATGTAAAATAACCCCATGCTAACATCAAAATGTAACATGGAGAAAAGGAGCTTCTGGACTGTTACATCTCTATGTATATTTATTTATTTAGTGGAGAGGGGGATTCAGTTTCTTGAGAGATTTAAAGGGCGTTGAGATGACAAAGATACACAGAGATAATACAGGTCTCTCATTGCCACCAGTTACAGGCTTGCAGCTTGTTTCCCTGGACGACATGCCAATATCATGGCACATAACAACATGCCACACAGCAACCACCACTGCTGAGGTGCAGCAGTAACAGCAAGGAGAAAGCAGCAGGGCTCTGCCTGTGAGGGCAGGAAGGGTGACAGGCAGCATTTCAGGAGCTAACAACACAGACAGACCACAGAGACCCTGTGCTGCAGAGTCTCTTGTCTGGCACACAGGGTATTCAAGTGGCAAGGGGGGCCAGGGGTGCTCACAGCACAGCGCCCGTCTCCCGCCACCTGCTCCCCCAGCCACCCCCAGCAGGGCGGAGAGGAGCCACCAAGGCCAATGAGATTAACCCTTAACCCACCAGCTCCAGCCACCCCAGGCGGGTCGGTGCATGGGGCTGGGGGATGGTAACAGGACTCGGCCCCGCTCCATCTCCGGGGGCGGTTTAAGCCCAGCGGCTGCACTGTGGTTTGTACTTTACAGATGAGCCCTGGGTCTCGATGTGCCGAATCCCCCGGGACATCAGGGGCCGTCTCTAAAGTGCCCGCCCGCCTCGCCGGCGAAGAGCTCCCAGCCGCCATAGCCTCGGCGGCCGGGCAAGGAGCCTGCAGCGTTATAGCCCCTCCCCCCCACACAGCCCGCCGGCACATTCACATCGCTTTCCAGTCCCATCAACAGAGAGCGGGAGCCGGTACCTCGGATATCCACCGCCGCCATAATTCCCAGCACGGCGCACTTCCGCCCAGCGCGGGGTTTGCCCTCGGGACAGGAA
>NC_048301.1:66138050-66160030 GCF_013100865.1 Trachemys scripta elegans | reverse complement strand
CAGACCATTTCTCCAATTTGTCCAGATCATTTTGAATTATGACCCTGTCCTCCAAAGTAGTTGCAATCCCTCCCAGTTTGGTATCATCTGCAAACTTAATAAGCGTACTTTCTATGCCAATATCTAAGTCATTGATGAAGATATTGAACAGAGCCGGTCCCAAAACAGACCCCTGCGGTACCCCACTCGTTACGTCTTTCCAGCAGGATTGGGAACCATTAATAACAACTCTCTGAGTACGGTTATCCAGCCAGTTATGCACCCACCTTATAGTAGCCCCATCTAATTTGTATTTGCCTAGTTTATCGATAAGAATATCATGCGAGACCGTATCAAATACCTTACTAAAGTCTAGGTATACCACATCCACCGCTTCACCCTTATCCACAAGGCTCGTTATCCTATCAAAGAAAGCTATCAGATTGGTTTGACATGATTTGTTCTTCACAAATCCATGCTGGCTGTTCCCTATCACCTTACCACCTTCCAAGTGTTTGCAGATGATTTCCTTAATTACTTGCTCCATTATCTTCCCTGGCACAGAAGTTAAACTAACTGGTCTGTAGTTACCTGGGTTGTTTTTATTTCCCTTTTTATAGATGGGCACTATATTTGCCCTTTTCCAGTCTTCTGGAATCTCTCCCGTCTCCCATGACTTTCCAAAGATAATAGCTAGAGGCTCAGATACCTCCTCTATTAGCTCCTTGAGTATTCTAGGATGCATTTCATCAGGCCCGGGTGACTTGCAGGCATCTAACTTTTCTAAGTGATTTTTAACTTGTTCTTTTTTTATTTTATCCGCTAAACCTACCCCCTTCCCATTAGTATTCACTATGTTAGGCATTCCTTCAGACTTCTCGGTGAAGACCGAAACAAAGAAGTCATTAAGCATCTCTGCCATTTCCAAGTTTCCTGTTACTGTTTCTCCCTCTTCACTAAGCAGTGGGCCTACCCTGTCTTTGGTCTTCCTCTTGCTTCTAATGTATTGATAAAAAGTCTTTTTGTTTCCTTTTATTCCCGTAGCTAGTTTGAGCTCATTTTGTGCCTTTGCCTTTCTAATCTTGCCCCTGCATTCCTGTGTTGTTTGCCTATATTCATCCTTTGTAATCTGTCCTAGTTTCCATTTTTTATATGACTCCTTTTTATTTTTTAGATCGTGCAAGATCTCGTGGTTAAGCCAAGGTGGTTTTTTGCCACATTTTCTATCTTTCCTAACCAGCGGAATAGCTTGCTTTTGGGCCCTTAATAGTGTCCCTTTGAAAAACTGCCAACTCTCCTCAGTTGTTTTTCCCCTCAGTCTTGATTCCCATGGGACCTTACCTATCAGCTCTCTGAGCTTCCCAAAATCTGCCTTCCTGAAATCCATTGTCTCTATTTTGCTGTTCTCCCTTCTACCCTTCCTTAGAATTGCAAACTCTATGATTTCATGATCACTTTCACCCAATCTGCCTTCTACTTTCACATTCTCAACGAGTTCCTCCCTATTTGTTAAAATCAAGTCTAGAACAGCTTCCCCCCTAGTAGCTTTTTCAACCTTCTGAAATAAAAAGTTGTCTCCAATGCAGTCCAAGAATTTGTTGGATAGTCTGTGCCCCGCTGTGTTATTTTCCCAACATATATCCGGATTTCCCTGCTCCGTGCGTGCTGTGGCTCCACGTGGCTCCTGGAAGCAGTGGCATGTTCCCCCTCCAGTTCCCACACATAGGGGCAGCCAAGGGGCTCTGGACACTGCCCCCGTCCCAAGTCTCACCCCCGCAGCTTCCATTGGCTGGGAACCATTGCCAATGGGAGCTGCAGGTGCAGCGCCTGTAGATGGGGCAGCGCGCAGAGCCACCTGGCCACGCCTCCACGGAGAAGCCGGAGGGAGGACATGCCGCTGCTTCTGGGAGCTGCTTGAGATAAGCGCCACCTGTAGCCTGCACCCCTGACCGCCTTTCAATCCCCTGCCCCAGCACTGATCCTCCTCCTGCCCTCCGAACCCTTTGCTCCCAGCCCGGAGCCCCCTCCCGCACACTGAACTTCTCATTTCTGGACCCACCACAGAGCCCGCCCCCGCAGCCAGAGCCCTCACCTCCTCCTGCACCCCAACCCCCAATTTCGCAAGCATTCATGGCTCGCCATACAATTTCCATACCCAGATATGGCCCTTGGGCCAAAATGTTTGCCCACCCCTGTCATAGTGGATCACAAGCTAAATGTGAATCAACTGTGTAACACTGTTGCAAAAAAACCAAACATCATTCTGGGATGTATTAGCAGGAGTGATGTAAACAAGACGTGAGAAATAATTCTTCCGCTCTACTCCACACGGATTAGGCCTCAAATAGATATTGTGTCCGGTTCTGGGTGCCACATTGCAGGAAAAATGTGGACAAATTGGAGAAAGTCCAGAAAAGAGCAAGAAAAATTATCCAAAGGTCTAGAAAACATGACCTATGAGAGAAGACTGAAAAAATTGGGTTTGTTTAGTCTGGAGAAGAAAAGACTGACAGGGGACATAATAACAATTTTCAAATACATAAAAGGTTGTTCTCCTAAACCTCTGAGGATAGGACAAGAAGCAATGGGCTTAAATTGCAGCAAGGGCAATTTAGTTTGGACATTAGGAAAAAACTTCCTGTCACCGTAGTTAAGTACTGGAATAAATTGCCTAGGGAGATTGTGGTATCTCCATCATTGGAGATTTTTAAGAGGAGGTTAGACTAACATCTGTCAGGGATGGTCTAGATAATACTTAGTCCTGCCACGAGTGCAGGGGACTGGATTAGATGACTTCTCGAGGTCCCTTCCAGTCCTTCAATTCTAAGACTGATAACTGCTCTTTGAGTACAGTCTTTCAACCAGATATGCACCTATATTATAGTAATTTAATCTAGATCATATTTCTGTAGACAATCAGGCCATAGGCAGTCAGGCCTAATGGTTGAAATGAGAGTTCAATCTACAGGTTAGAGCTGGGTCCAGGGTGGTTAGAGTCCAGCAGGGCCATCCCTAGCTATTTTGGTGCCCTACGGTGGAGCCCCAGGCCTCCGTGGGCGGAAAGCGGGGAGGGGGGGAGTGCGGGAGGGGCTGCCCCAAATTTCCTGGTGCCCTACACATACTTTGTGTATGGGTAAGGATGGCCCTGGAGTCCAGGAATGAGCTGAGGGTCAGTACCAAAGGCACAAAAGCCAAATGTCAGAGATGTACAGTAAACCAGTATCATAAGCCAGAGGTGGAGCTGAGGATCAAACCCAGAGGTCAGAAGCCTGTGCGGGTGGTAGGTGGAGCAGGAGAAGGTTCAAGAACAAGGCAGGAGCAAGGCAGGAACCAGGCAGGACCAAGGAGCGGAAGTAGGCTGGAGCAAGGGCTGAAAGCAAGAGCCAGGGAAGCACAGCTGTGGGTGTGGTTCACATTCAGCAGACATTGATCTCCTGTGGATGCCAGGCCTGTAAGCAGGGCTGCTAAACAAACAGCCAATGAGGTGCTGTGGCTATTCTGTCAATTCCAAGGCAGTGCAGTGGGGCTCATTGGTTGCCTATAGTGATGTTATTCAAGGAGAAGGCCAGCAGCTGATCCTAGCTGATCTGGCCCTGACAGCACCTCTCTCCTTTTGGGGTTGCTCTCCAGAAGCACTTGGGCGGGGTTTCTCAGGGTAGGCCCAATGGAAGGCGAGCAGGAGGTTCAGGACATGAGCGTGTTCCATATGTTCCCATGGCCGCTCCTCCAGGTCATAGCCATCCCAGTCAATCAGATATTGGAGTCTTCCTTGGACTCGGCAGGAGTCCAGAATCTGCTGGATCATGTATTCTTCTTGGTCCTGCATGGTTATTGGCAGGGAAGGAGCAGAGCAGTGCGGGAAGGGATTTTCAACAAAAGATTTCAAGAGAGAGATGTGGAACACAGGGTGACTCTTAAGGGATTCTGGCAGCTGCAATCAAAATTTTACTGAGTTATGTTGTTCTGTGATTGCAAATGGCCTTAGTACTTGTGGCCCAGCTTCACGGATGCACAAGACAAACCCTGTCATTTACTGTGAAGTTGGGGGTCGTCTGATGGTGAGTGTCAGCATGGCATTTGTATATTGTCTTAATCTCTTCTAACTTGTGCTTGAGTCCTTGATACGCTTGCATAGGTGCTGGAACTAGGTGTGCCGCTGCACCCCCTGGCTTGAAGTGGTTTCCATTATATACAGAGTTTACAGCTTGAGTCAAGTGCTCTCAGCACCCCCACTATAAAAATTGTTCCAGCAGCCCTGTGTACTTAGTGAATGTTGAGGAAGATTTTGAGGTGATACCAAGAGTGGAGCCCATAATTCGTGAAGAAAAGGGTCTGTTGATTCAGGGCATGTGTGGAGTTGTAGGCGAATTCAGTGTGGGGAATGAGTTCCAGCCAATCGTCCTGGTAGTTTAGTAAGCAACCTAGGTCCTACTTCAGGACCTGATTGACTCACTCAACAGTTGAGGTACGAGGTTTGATGCCAAAAAGATGCAGAAATTCCCACAAAAAGCAAGAAATGAACGGGGACTCCCAGTTGGATACTATGCTTGTGGACAACCCATGAAGGTGAAAGATGTTGTCTTTGAATAGACAGGCTATTTCCTGGGTGGTGGGGAGGCCGCAACATGGTATAAAATGTGCCATCTTCATCAGGAGATCAACTACCACTAGAATCCTGGTGTACTCTTGGAAGGGCAGCAAGCCCTGATTCCTGATATCTAGAATAATAAAAAGACAGACATCTTTTTTGTATTTTTTTAAATCTAAATAAATAACTAGATAAAAACTGGCACTCTTCATGGTGCTGTTATTCGCATGTTATTTAATGATTTTTGTTCCTGGTACAATTATTGTTTTTTTTCTATTATGGTAGTTCCTAGCAATCCCATCCGGGAATCAGGGCACTATTGTGCTAGGCACTGTACATACATATAATAAAAAAGACAGTACTCTAAACAGCTCAGTATATAAAAGGTTTGATAGCCCTGGAGACTACAGTCCTCTACCCATAGAATAGGTACAGCATGAGCAGTGGCAGTGCAAGCCTCACTTTAGCTGTTTAGCAGATGTACCTAAACTCTGACTTGAAAGGATCACCTCTAGGAACAAAAGGGAACTTTGGCTTCATGGCCCATGTAGATCCTTGGGCAGTCTACTGACACTCACAGCAAGGAAGTCAATTAATGTCAGTCAGGTGGTAGTTTTTTTGTGTATACACCTGCCATTAAGCACTAGACAACTCTCAACTCATTTCAGAGGCTGCTGAAAAGCTAGCAGATCAGAACAACCTTTTGGACACTACCCCCATGTGCTGTATTTGAATTGGCACCCAAATAGCGAGAAGCTCCATCTCCCATTACCAGTCCCCCACACGCACAATTCTAAAGTGTATGCACAGAGAATACACTCCCTACACTAATGCAGAACTGCAAGGCTTGAATTACTTATGAAATATGAGTGGGTTGATATTGGGTTTACAGTAAATGGTGCTAGGAGAATTCCTTGAAATTCTTCTGGCTTTAGAACAATATGAAACCACAGAACAAAGTACCCACTGAAGTAACACCAAGTAACTCTGAAAAAATGCTGGGCAATGCAGGGCAAAGATTCAAAAGGACATCACTGAAAAAAAGACAGACAGAAGGACTTGACTTACAGACCCAGTGTCTATTTTGACACTGGCCTTTGTGAATTTGTCAGACGTAGCATTAAAACAAGATGATAGTTTTGCTGCTTGAATGTTCTTTTTGTTTAACCATAATTTATTTTAAATGCAGAATATTTTCAGGGTATATGACAATGGTGTGACATTGCACTCCCTATGTTTATGGAAATATGCTTATGAGTGTGAATATAATGTAAACTGGAATATGTTTTATGCAAAAGGTCTCTTGTAAGGTATCATTACAAAGCTTATAATCTACTGAGTGTGTTCATCCTATTTGTATGTATGTATCATTCTTGTATCTGAAACTAGAAATATGAAGTTAACTCTGAGCTCCTACTGTAATTATGCAAAGTGTGGGCCATTAATGGTGGTTTAGAATCTTGATGGCACCCATTCACTAGGACAATTGGCTGTAAATGGCTCTGTTTAGCTACAAGCCTTCCTGTGTATGTGAAGTCTCACAGGACATGTGAACATGTCACATGATACTGGAATCCATCTTAAACCTGGTGCTTTTCCATTTAGAAGGAAGGGTGGGAACCCAGAGAGAGACCAAGGATTCCTGCCTTGGGCCAAAGCTATAAAAGGGGTGGAGCAGAACAAGGGGGGCTGCAGTCATGAGAAATCCCCAAGTTACCACCTGAGCTGGAACTAACAAGAACTGTACCAGGGGAAAGGATTGGGCCGAGACTAGGAAGGAGTCTAGTCTGTGAAAGAAGCTTATTGGAACATCTCTGAGGGTGAGATTTACCTGTATTCAGTTTCTAAATATATTAGGCTTAGACTTGCATGTTTTGTTTTATTTTACTTGGTGACTTACTTTGTTCTGTCTGTTATTACTTGGAATCACTTAAATCCTACTTTTTATTCTTAATAAAATCACTTTTATTTATTATTGAACCCAGAGTAAGTGATTAATAGCTGGGGGAGCAAACAGCTGTGCATCTCTCTCTATCAGTGTTATAGAGGGCAGACAATTTATGAGTTTACCCTGTATAAGCTTTATACAGAGTAAAATGGATTTATTTGGGGTTTGGATCCCCTTGGGAGACAGGAGTACCTGCTGAGTGGTTTTCAGTTAAAGCCTGCAGCTTTGGGGGCATAGTTCAGACCCTGGGTCTGTGTTGCATGTCTGGCTCCACCAGACAGGGTTCTGGAATCCCAAGCTGACAGGGAAAACAGGCTCAGAGATAGTTTCAGCACATCAGGTGACAGTCCCAAGGGGGTCGCTGTGACCGAACGCGTCACAAATGGTCTCACATTTCTATAGCCCATTCCATCCCAAAGGATTTCAGAGCACTGTATTGTCAACACGGAGGTGCTATTCTCTCTTCTGTACTCCTGAGTCCTGACATCTGATCTAGCACACAATTCAATATTCTTCATATATATAGCACCCTGACCTTTTCATCTCTTTGCAACATCATACTATGTACAAATAATAATACAATGTATATTAATGTTTAATGGAGTTTATGTAATGATCAATGATTAAAACTAGTTCTATCTATCTTGATATTTCTGGAGTGCCTTTAATCTTGATATCTAAGCACTGGTTCATACAACGTGCATATGAAAGGTAATACATATGTTAAATAAAGACTCCTTCAGAGCCGTTATGTTCTGTAATGCCATTCCCTACTCCAAGACCCAGCTCCCCAGCATCTAACATGCAGAATGCAATATGGATCCGAAGAAGTGGGCAGTAGCCCACGAAAGCTTATGCTCTAATAAATTTGTTAGTCTCTAAGGTGCCACAAGTACTCCTGTTCTTTTGGCGGATACAGACTAACACGGCTGCTACTCTGAAACCTGTCAGAATGCTAATGTCGATCTTCTCATACTTTTCGTCACTGTCAATTGATTTGAACCAGTGAGCTAAGTGAAAAGCTCTGTGTTTACCATTGGAAATCCCCAAAGTCATCTTCCCTCACAAAGACACTGTGGGCCTTAACGGGATAATAGCTGTAAAGCATGTTGAGATTCTTAGATGAAAGCTGCTACAGAAGTGCACACTGTATTTGTGCCCTGTGTCTATACCAGACCACAAATACCGTATGTCTTTTGAGTTCTGAACCTCACATCTATTTAATTTGCCAAATGTTCATCCCTTTTCTGAATAATTACTGCAGCCATTCAACCTGATGCTAGCTGAGGTGCATATTCCAATAATTATATTGATATAGACTCAGAGAATTTAAGGTCAGACCATCATGATCATCTAGTCTGATCTGCTGCACATTGCAGGCCTCAGAACATCACCCACCCATTCCTGAAATAGACCCCTAACCTCTGGCTGAGTTATCGAAGTCCTCAAATTATAATTTAAAGACTTCAAGTTACAGACAGTCTGTCATTTACATACACAATGTATGCTGTATACATAAACATGGGTTGTGCAGGGGATTTTGTGCTCATAAACATTGTCATGAAAATGGAGCTGGAGGGTTATTTTCTTTAAAAACCCTAAACTGTGAACTGGCTTATATCTTCCTTAGAGCACTCCCTTCAATTAGGCTGTTGTCCATGCATATAGTTTTCATAACTACAGCTAAAGATATGCATTGACTACAGAAAAAAATGACCTGGCTTGTATCATTTTCTTACTAGAGCAGAGAAGATCTAATTGATATGGTAATTACAGTGATGACTGCAGCTGATGACCTGTCCAGACTAGAGTTCCCAACATTGCTAACAGTGTTGGAGTACAAACTGCAAAAACTTGAGTGGGGGGGGAGGCATTGGGCATTAAAGGGCTCCTTGCTTGGCACTGTTAGAGTATCATCACACCCTCACAATGCTTTATTAGAGTCATCAGTTCAAGGATTCATGGGAAGAAGGACAAAAATCTTGCCAACATCTAACAAGCTTCCTGAAAAAAAAGACTTGCAATATAGTTCTATACCAGGATGATAGAACAGAAGAATTATTATAAGAATGCCAAACAGGACCTCCATAGCAAGCAGGAGAGAATGTTGGCTTCTAAACATAAGGTAATAGCTATTCTATATGCCCCCAGGTCATACATTATAACCACACTTGGGGTTCAGTCCCAAAGGAGGAACAGCAGATAAACAAAAACAGGGAGGTCACTAGCTGTATGCTTCTTGAGAACATCTGGAATGCTACTGACAGTGCTGCAGCATTGGTAGAAGAAACACAAAAGCCCACCTAATTATTAATAAAGAAAAACATATACAGGCTTCAGCTGGTGGCTACATCTCAGTGGCACAGAAGGAACTGTTCAGTGAACAAGGATGACCATGTGATCAGAAAGCCATGGAGATTCAGACATAGTAGCAACTGACAGATGTCCAATAAGAGGCAAAATAATCCTCTCCTCTGTCATGGGGGGGGAGAGGAGGGAGAGAGTCATTGACTGACCTCTGCCCTACTTGACTCCCTCTGTGGTTTATCAATTGGCTGGATTAGTTTGTGGGCTTTGGTTTTGATTGATATTATGTTTTATTTGCATTTGATTTTCAAAAAGAAAAAAAAGATCACCAGTAGCCACTGGCCTCAGTGGAGCCAGATGCCTGTTCCTATGGCAGGAAGCAGTAATCTTTTGTAACTGTAACCCCACATCAGGTAACTGGGACCAGGGAAATAAAAAGCAGTCTTTTATCAGCGCTTATGTGTATTGCACACTTATTGCAGTTGCCACACTGAAGAAAATAGTGATGATAAAAGTATCTGCAGACTCACTAAAAATCTAGCCATTTACAGGATAGTGTCAATTAGCTTCCATTTTAATTTTTGAGCAAGGCTTTAGAAAACCTAGCAGGATCAATTTGTGAAGTCCTGGGGTTTGATGCTGTTCTTACTCAGGCAAAACACTCACTGATTGGAATGAGTGTTTTGACTGAATAAGGACTTCACGATTTTGAGAAATAGAAATAAATTTTTTCATTTTTTTAATTTCATTGAAAATAGCATTTTTGTTTGGTTTCAAGCCTTCCTCAACAGCACAGAACTGATAACCTAATTCAACTGGCATGCACGAAACCCAGCAAGTTGGACTGGATGCAGAAAGTGAAAATGAAAAGCCTAGTTTCATTGTTCAAGATGAATGAAAGTGCAAAATTAAACAAACAGCAGCAGTGGTGGAAAGCAAATGAATGATTTATGTTTCTTTCCATTTGAATAATCAAAGGTATTATTAATGGCTAAGGTAAGAGATTTTCTTTTAATGCATAATTTTCATCTCAACTGTGCCCCTTTGTTCAAATAATCTCTGTTCTTCAGCACCTTCTACATACTTCAAACAGATTTCTTAACCTTCTATGGAATGTTAATATGTTAATTTCATCACTTTCTCAGGCACCTAATTACCCAGGCAGCCAACTGATTGGAGGGCTTCCTCCCCGCTGTCCTTTCATGTTATTCTTTACCAGTGCTTGTTGCCTGGTAACCCTAAGTCCCCTTCTTTCCCTCCCACTAATTTTACACGATTTTTTTCCCTACCAACATTCATATCCTCAGTGGTGTCTTTCTTGTCCGTCTGTGACTCCCTAGCACCGCCTCTTGAAGGTCATCAAGTGACCAAAATGTTGATCAGAGCCTATTTTTTTGTCACTCAGCAAGATTAGAATCACTTGTAATGACCTTTTCTGTTTAAATGAACAACCATTTGCACAGCTGGATAAGCAGAGACTTCACCCTCCTACCCCTTTCATTCTGAGCCCCGGGCAAGACCAATCATTCTCTCCCTTGGGCCAACATGGAAGGTACCTGCATGAAGCTCTCCGTGGGGTCAGGAATCCATGGCTTGGGAGGGGTGGGTGAGGGCAGGGTGCTCAGCATCCCTACATCCCAGAGGAAATCTGGCAGAAAGTCGCCCTTCCCACCACTGTGTTCCCCGTGAGTCCCCTTCATTCCCATGTTCCCCAACCTCCTGAAATTGTCCAGCACTCCTATACTCCTCCTGAGCTCCCAATCCTCCACCCTCCTATGTTCCCCAATGTAGCATTCACGCTCATGCTTCTTCAGTCCCCAACTGCTTCCTTACATTTGCAAACCTATCACATCCCCCATGCCTTGCCTGTACCCCACAGCCCTGCATGTCCCACTCTGATTCCTCCTGCTCCCCATACCCTTCTCCTCTCCCATTTTACTCTCCTGCCACCACATATTCCCTTTCCTGCTCCACCACACACACACACTCGAAGTGAAGTCCCTTTCATTAAAACAGCAACTGTTCACGTCCTAACATCCACCTTGGTACTTCAGAACAAATACAATGTATGTATTCAGTTCTCCAGCAGTGTAATGTTAAAGAGGCTGATTACGCTTGTAAAGTATAATATTATGCTGAATGTAAAATAGAATGTTAAAGGGTCCACTTGGAAGTTGGATTGGCTCATAAACCACTATCAAATCTGAGGACAGAGTTAAGGTTGTTTGGATCCTGATCATTTGGATGTTTTCTGTTTAATAGTCTATGTGCTTGGTAGTAGGGTTGGTGTCAGAAATGTTCCTATAATATTACTTAATGATTTCCAAATGTTTAGGGCGGAACGTCAGGAGTGTCAAAGGTGACCTTAATGCCTTCCTCAGACCTTGGGCCAGCCAGAGATGAACAAATAATCACCACAAGTTAGAGCAGCCTGTCCTAACCTACACCAGCTAGAATGGCTCCTGAGGGACCAGTCCAGTGGTTGGAAGTTAGCAAAAAGCATCATGCTCCAGCCTTCACTCTTCACCCAAAACTAGGGTGACCAGATCACAGGGATGAAATATCGGGACGTGGGGGAGGGCGTATGGGGGGCGGAGCAAAAAAAAATGGTGGCGGAGCAGTTTTGCAGGGGTGGGGGGCATTAGCAGGTCCCAGCCGCGCCGGCCGCACGTGCTGCCCACCCCAGGGCAAAAGCTGGCCCCGATGCAGAGGGGGCTGGGGATAAAGGGGGGAAGGGGGGGGGGAACCGATAAGAAGCACTGGGAAGCAAAAAACAAAAAAAGCGGGGACCCGGGCAGGACACAGGCTGGATGGGTGTAAGGAGGCAGAGCCTGTAGCAGGACCGGGCAGGGACAAAGCGGTCTCTCCCATGGAAGTGGCTGCAGGAGCCCCCGAGCCCGGGGCTGGCCGCGGGGCAGCGGCGGTGCATGTGAGCCGGGGGCAGCGCGGCGCGGGCGTGCAGGGGGCCGGGTCTGGCACAGCCGAGCCACAGCAGCGGCAGGTCTCCTGAGGGACTCCCCGAGGCTCCAGGCTGGGCAACAGGCGGGAGCCAGGGCTTTTCCCAGCCCCGCCGAGCCTCCCGCCCCCCAGCCCGCCGTGGGCACATGCGGCGCGTCCCGCCGCCGGCAGGGAGCCCCGCGCCTCTCCCGCTCGGCTGCGCTCCAGCGGCTCCTTCCTGGTGGGGCGAACCACTGGAGCGCAGCCGAGCAGGAGAGGCGCAGGGCTCCCTGGCAGTGGCGGGGAAGTTTATGGGTTATGGGGACCCCGGCTGGCCCCTCGCCCCTGTCCGCTGGCATCCCCACCTGGGACAAGTCTCGCCCCCGCAGTCCCTCTTCGCCGCGGGGCTCCGGCGGCCCACGCCCCCGGTCCGCGCTGCCCACCCAGGCCAGAGCCAGCCCCGGCTGCTGCCTGCACGCAGCCCGAGCCATGCCCAGCTAGCCCCTGGCAGCCACAGCAACTTTCCCTTCCCCTCCCACGCTCCTGGTAGATGCCCCACCCTCCTCCCTCCATCCTCCCTCCACACATCCCTCCTCCTAACCTCCTCCCTCCATGGAGGGATCCAATGGGGGAAGGAGGGGGCGGAGTCAGGGTGGGGGGGCGTGAGCGCCGGAGCGGAGGGCAAAATTGCTTTTTTGTCCAGTGTCCCGACCGACGCGGGACAAAGAAGGAAATATCGGGACAGTCCCGATAAAATCGGGACGTCTGGTCATCCTACCCAAAACATACCCACCCCACAATGGCCCTGCAGGGTCTGCAAGGAAGGGGTGTGATCAGGAGGAGCCAGTGAAAAGCCCATTACACCAACTTCACACAATTTCGGGATTCAGTTAGGGCTGGTGAGGGTCCCTGTATGCTGCTCCGCAGGGCAAAGACATCTTAGAAGGGGTTGGGATTCTCATATAATGTTCAGGTTTTTAAAATATGTTTTAGTACTATTGATGCTGTATCAGTTATTGAATTCCATCAGCAATCTCAATTATAACTTACCGGTAATTCTTTTTTTTCCCCGTTATTTAATAGATATTGATAATGTTTCCAGAATAGAGTAGGTGAAAAAGTTAACTTGTACATATTATTTGGCATAACCTTTTTCCACTGATACCAACAGAGAATGACGTTTACTCCAATAATGTTGATGGAGAATGTACTTTATGCCACTGAATCAAATATCTTAACCTCTTATGATGACCTCCTGATTCCAATGCTAGATCGAGTGGCAGCTCCAGCTCTCCACCCCCAGGAGCCTCATCTTCAGGGCCTGTAGAAAAGAAATGAATTAGTAGTTGAAGATTAGGTAAGCCCTAGGGCGTGGGGCTGGGAAATTTGCTGATCCTTTGAAACAGTAATATGTGCTATATTAACACCGTATATACCTGTCAAGGAAACCAGCAGCATCAAAGCTTTATTTGCCAGGTAATTAAAATTTGTGATGCAACACATATGACTACTGAATCATACTGGGGGAATAAATGTAAGTGAATAGAAGGAACTATAAGGCAGAATTTTCAAAGGCTTGTGTGGGGAAACTAGCAATTTAGGCAGCTAGAAGGAATTTTTTGCCTCCTTTGTCCACACAAGGCATTTTCTAGAAAGAGGATTTGCTTGGCCACAAAGGGCCTTGTGCCCATGGGCGGTAAGGTTGTGGCCTTATCCTCCTTTTCACTCAGAAGCTGCTGCATGGGGCTGGAGTTCCATGAATAGAGAAGAGGCTAATTTCCTCATAAAACCCACAGGAAATCCTCACAAAGTGTAATAATACGGACTCTTATATGGACTTACTCCATGCTGTAGAACTCCTCTGTGCAGGGAGGAGAGTATCAGTAGAGCCAGAGGGTTGGGCCTGGAGCCAATGTAGAGGCCCAAGGGACTCTGTTCAAATAGCTCGGGCCTGCAGCTCATGGGGGATCCTCACTTTTGGGGTACGTGCTTCCTCTTTTATTTCCTAAAAGAGGAGCAAACTTCCCCTCACAGATAATTGTCTAGGAAATCCCACAAGAGGAACCTTGTGGAGTTTCCAGTCTCCTACCTGGGTTTTTGCCAGATAGGATAGCCTGGGCTTTTGTGAATACCACACCACTCAACCAAGTGTCATGTGATCAAGGCTGACAAGGTGTTCAGCCACCCGAGATTGAGCAATAACAGGTCTGTGATGCCCTTAGATGTCTGGGGCTGCACACATGCTACCTTGACAGTGGGGGGAGGGATAGCTCAGTGGTTTGAGCATTGGCCTACTAAACCCAGGGTTGTGAGTTCAATCCTTGAGGGGGCCACTTTAGGGATCTAGGGCAAAATCAGTACTTGGTCCTGCTAGTGAAGGCAGGGGGCTGGACTCAATGACCTTTCAAGATCCCTTCCACCTCTATGAGATAGGACAGGTATTTCCCCCTCTGCTGTGTAAGGATGCAATATTACTTTTGCAGTGTGAGACTATGGCTAAACTACAGCTAAAGTCGACATCAGTTATGTCACTCAAGGGTGGGAATTAGCCACTCCCTGAGTGAAATACGTCAACTTAAGTGCTGGTATGCATAGAGCTATGTCGGGGCACAGCTTCTCCTGCTCACATAGCTACTGCTGCTCGCGGGGGCTGGAGTAAATAAGCCGATGGGAGAAATCTCTCCCATCGGCTTAGAGTGGCTACACTAGAGCGTTTACAGCAGCAGAGCCGCAGCAGTGCAGCTATGCCGCTGTAGGCTCTGTAGTGTAGCCATAGCCTCAGCCTATAGATCCGGGAGAGACTGCAGATGTAAACCTACCCTCACTGTATGCAATGCCAGTAACAGTCCAGCTCAAGAGGTAAAGAAACTGCCACTGGGATGCAGACAAGTGCTTTCCAATAAATTTCACACATCAGCAAAGCTCCATTTGGTGGCATTCTCTCCGCTAGACCAGATGGGGCTGGTTGCTTAGCATTTTACAGCAGGAGTTTAGGAGCAGGAAAAAAGTTTAATTAGGCTTCCAACACAGAGAAGTATGATATCTTCCAAGTAAATAACTAACCTGCGCTTACGCAAAGCGCCTCATCTGTATAATTAAAAGCTGCATAGAAGTGCTCTGCTTTGCACAGCGCATTGAAGTCAGTTGGTATGCAGCTACTTTATAGTGTATGCTAATAGCTCAGTGGTTTGAGCATTGGCCTGCTAAACCCAGGGTTTGTGAATTCAATCCTTGAGGGGGCCATTTAGGGATCTGGGGCAAAAATCTCTCTGGGGATTGGTCCTGCTTTGAGCAGGGGGTTGGACTAGATGACCTCCTGAGGTCCCTTCCAACCCTGATATTCTATGATAGCTGCACATCTGGCAGAAGTCAGTCCCATTATTCTATAGATGCAATGGGACACGTAGCAAGGAACACTTAGGGTCTTATTCAACTGAACAAGCAAAATGTTTCATGTGCATCTGGAGTTTTTCTTCTGTTTTAAATATTTTCATTCATTAAGGGGAAAAATAAGACATGGAAGAGGGGATAACATAACAAGTTACACTCAGCCTACTGGAGTTAGATGCATTGCTAAGCTCTGGGGTGGCAGGAGCAAGGTGTTGGTTCAGGCCCAGCTCTGCCGTAGGCACAATCAAACCTTTTAGGGTATGGCTACACTGCAGCTGGAAGGTGTAATTCTTCTTCGAGTGATTGCTCATGTGCATTCCACAATAGGGTGCGCGTGCTCGCCACGTGCACTGGTGTCGGAAGTTTTTCCCCTAGCAGTACCCATAGGGGAGCTCCCCTACCGACCCCTGGCGGGTATAAGGGGTGCTGCTCGCTTCCCCCACCCTCAGTTCCTTCTTGCCGCCAGTGACGGTGCTTCTGAACTGCTCTGCTCCAGCTTTCCGGTAGCTTGTCCCCAGAACTCTTGTTCGTCAGTGTATGTGACCTGTAGTTATTACTCGATTAGTTTTAGTTCAGTTTAGCTAGTGCACCCAGGCCAGGGCATGCCCCGCACCCCGGGTTTTAAGTCGTGCGACACTTGTAAGCGCCCAATACCACTGAGTGAGCCACACGCAGACTGTTTACGCTATTTGGTTGAAACTCATCTCAGCGATCGCTGTAAGATTTGCAAGTCGTTTAAGCCTTAGACCAAGAGAGACATTAGGCTCCGGGCTATCCTCATGGAGTCAGCATTGACCCCGGCTCCGGCGTGCCGCTCCGAGTCGACACCAGGCACTGCAATGTCAATGCATGGCAACCCCCCGGTGCCATCTACTAGTCAGCATCGCTCCCCATCAACAGGGCACGCCAAGAAGGCTAAGAAGAGGCCTTCTCTGCTGCGGCACTGCAGTAAATCTGGGGCAGAGACTAGACCCATGTTGGGCAGTCCTTGATCCCCACTGGCCTCCAGGCCTCCGACTCAAGTCGAGCGGAGTAGCCTGGCCCATTCAGAGCAGGCTTCCCCAGATGTCCAGATGCCCTCCACACCGGAGGCCCTGCAGGCGGCCCGGGACGTCATGTCCATGCTGGTACCAGGAGCACCGCCAATGTTGGTTCCACGCTCCGGAGGCAAGCCGCCGCTGGGATCTCCGCAGTCACCCCCGACTCAGTACCGGTCTCGGTCAAGGGAACGTTCCTGACGCCGTTTGCCACTCAGCAACCGTTCCGTCCACTCCCACCAGGTTGTCTGGCTGGGTTCCATCTGACCGAGACTCCAGGCACTGCTCCGCCTTGCGGAACGAACACCAACGGGACCGAGGCAGATGCCACCGAAGGTCCTCATCTCGGAGGGGCTATCGTAGCCGGTTGCAACACAAACATCGACGCCATTCCCGTTCGTCGTCTCACTCCAGGACCCTGCCATGGCACCGCCTCTGCAGCCCCGGGTGTCGATCGCTGGCGAGTCGCTGTCACGGATCCGCCTGTCGGAGCCAATCACCGAGCAGCTGTTACCGACAGTACCAGTCCTCCACATCGAGGTTGTGGTCTCGGGGTCGGCACTGCTACCGGTGCCACCGCTCCTCCCGGTCCAGGGACAGTGGCAGGTTGTATATCAGCCCGGCCTCCCTTCGTATCCGTCCATCAATGGGTCAGGCCAGCCAGGCCGAACAGCCCACTCCCCCGGCGCCACAGCAGGTGCAGTGGCACCGGGCCCTGTGGCTGGCGCAGTGGTACCAGTGGGCACTGTGGCCCCCGATGCAGCCCCCGATGAGAGTTCACTTGGTGGCCGGAGCCTCAGAAGGGCCGTCGGCCTCCCTCTCCTGGCCACCGAGGAAGGAGTCGGTGGGACGTATATCCTTGACACTGTGCCTGGAGATCGACCAGGAGGTGGATCCACTGGTGCTGGTGGACACAAAAAGTATGGCGCCGGCCTCCTCGCCCTCCCTTGATGAGGCAATTACGGCCCCTCCTCCCTCTATCCTGCAGGAGAACTCTAAGGCCCACCAAGAACTATTAAAAAAAGAGTGGCATCAAGCCTCAACCTCCAGGCAGAAGAGGTGGAGGAGCCCTCGGACTTCCTGTTTAACGTACTGTCCGCCTCAGTATCGGGCAGGATGGCCTTGCCTCTCCACGAAGGGGTGGCAAAAATTTCAAATGCCCTGTGGCAAACCCCGGCCTTGTTGGCCCCCCATCTCTAAGAGAATGGAACACAAGTACTTTGTGCCCGCCAAGGGGCATAAATACCTATACACCCACCCTGCCCCTAACTCCCTGGTGGTCGAGTTGGTCAACCACAGGGAGCGGCAGAACCAACCTGCCCCTACTCCGAAAAATAAAGATTCAAGGAGGCTGGACTCATTTGGAAGGAAAATTTATTCGTCCTTGAGCTTCCAGTAACGGGTGGCAAACCATCAGGCTCTCCTGGGCCAGTAATGAGTTCAACCTGTGGGGCTCTTTGTCCAAGTTTGAGGACTTCCTCCAGGAGCATGACAGGATTGAATTCAAAGCGCTGGTGGAGGAGGGTACAGTGGCTGCCAGGGCAACCCTGCAGGCAGCGTCGGATGCGGTGGACACAGCCGCGTGGTCCATGGCCTCTGTGATGTCCATGAGAAGGGCGTCATGGCTCCTGCTCTCTGGGCTGCCCAGAGAGGCGCAGACCCCCCTGCAGGACCTCCCGTTTGACAGCAAAGCTCTGTTTGCGGAACAAACGGATATAAAACTGCACGGCCTGAAAGACTCCCACATAACGCTTCAGACTCTGGGCCCCTATGTTCCGGCTCCAGCTAAACCTAAGTTTAAGCCGCAGAAGGTTCCCGCCCAGGCCGCCCACTCTAAATACGAGCCTGCTTATAAAAAGTCATGGGACTATAAGAAACACCCGCAGAGGCAGTCTCGACCTGCCCCCCAGCCTGGGTCCTCCAAGGCAAACAGGCTCCGGGTGTGTTCGGTGGCACTGAAGGACCGAAATGCCGCCGAAGACCCGCGGAGCGAGTGAACGACCCGCTGCCAAAGTGCTGCTGAAGACCCGGAGTGCCGCCCCGTCAGTAAAAGCGCCACCCGCTGAGTAAAAGTGCCGCAGCGGGTGGCGCCTTTTTTTGTGATTGCTTCCCCTGTTCGTTCCACCTGGCTACTCCATTGCTTACAAGTCTACCACCTACTGGGCGCCCGGAACTCGCGGGCAGATCACTTGAGCAGGGACTTCGCCTCTCAGCACGAGTGGTCTCTTCATCCAGAAGTGGTGCACAGACTTTTCCAAGAGTGGGGCACTCCCCAGGTGGACCTGTTTGTGACTCGGCAGAACAGTCGCTGTCCCCAGCTCCGGGGGGCGGGGGAGAGGGGCTGGGACAGGGCGCTATCTCCGATGCCTTCCTCCTGTCCTGGTTGAGCCAATTTCTCTATGCCTTCTCCCCATTCCCAGTGATAGGCAAGGTCCTGGAAAAGATAAAGATGGACAGGGCTCAGGCCCTACTGATTGCCCTGGCATGGCCTAGGCAGCATTGGTACAGGACCTTCACAGGCCTGGTGGTCGCCCGGCCGTGGCCATTGCCGTCCCGCCCAGACCTGCTCTCCCAGGACCAGGGCCGCCTCCTCCATCCCAACCTAGCAGCACTCCACCTCACGGCTTGGCTGCTCAGTGGTTAGGCTGGGAGGAGAGGACGTGCTCGGAAGGGGTTCAGCATGTCCTCTTGGAAAGCAGGCAACCCTCCACGCACCAAGCCTACTTGGCAAAGTGGTCTCAGTTCTCCTGATGGACAGATGAGTGGGGCATTTCCCCCATGGCTGCCCCGATCCAGCTTATTTTGGACTACCTCCTTCACCTTAGAGCCCAGGGCCTGGCACCCTCATCCATCAAGGTGCACTTGGCAGCCATATTGGCCTTCCACCTGCTGGTGCAGGGCCACACGCTATTCTCCCATGCTATGACTTGCTGATTCCTTAAGGGATTGGATCGTCTCTTCCTGTACGTCAGCCCCCCAGTGGGACCTGAACCTGGTGCTGGCCCGCCTCACGGGCCCCCTGTTTGAGCTGCTAGCTACATGCTCCTGGTCTCTCCTCTCGTGGAAGGTAGCCTTCCTGGTGGCAATCACGTCGGCTAGGCGGGTCTTGGAACTCAGGGCCCTGACCTCCAAGCCCCCCGTACACGGATAAGGTCCAGCTTCGCCCACATCCTTCGTTCCTCTGCCTACCACATGGGTCAGGACATTTTCCTGCCAGTCCTCTGCCCGAAGCCCCATCCGTCCAGTGAGGAGCGCCACCTCCACACGCTGGATGTGTGACAGGTTCTGGCTTTCTACCTGGAGCGGACAAAACCGTTCAGAAAGTCCTCACAGCTGTTCATCGCCTCAGCCGAACGCATGAAGGGTCAGCCGATCTCCACTCAGCTGCTCTCCAACTGGATCACATCGTGCATCTGTATCTGTTACAACCTGGTGGGAATCCCCCCGCTGTTAATTGGAAGGGCACACTTGACTAGGGTGCAGGCCTCATCGGCTGCCTTTTTGGCCCATGTCCCCATCCAGGACATTTGTAGGGCTGCTACGTGGTCTTCAGTTCATACTTCCACCTCTCATAATGCGATCGTCTCCCAGACCAGGGATGACGCCGGGTTCGGCAAGGGCTGTGCTCCGTCCCAAGAATTTGTGAACTCCTATCCACCTCCAACAAATATAGCTTGGAATCACCTATTGCAGAATACACATGAGCAATCACTCGAAGAAGAACAGACAGTTACCTGTTCCATAACTGGTGTTCTTTGAGATGTGTTGCTCATGTCTATTCCACATCCCGCCCTCCTTCCCCTCTGTCGGAGTTGTATGGCAAGAAGGAACTGAGGGAGGGGGCGCGTGCAGTGCCTCTTATACCACGCCATGGCAGTGCCACTCCAGGGGTCACTAGGGGCGCTCTCCTACGGGTACTGCTAGGGGAAAAACTTCCGACACCGGTGCACGTGGCGAGCACGCACACCCTATTGTGTAATAGACATGAGCAACACATCTCGAAGAACACCAATTACAGAACAGGTAACTGTCTTTTCCCAGATCGGGTAGTCGTATACATACTAGCTCTGCTCACGCTAGTGCTCTAAAATAGCAGTGTGGCTGTGATGGCACAGCCGCCAGCTCAGCCTAGCTGCATGAGAGTAAGTCCATCTGAGATCCTAGGGACATAGTCAGGTGGTTAGTCTGAAACTGCTGCCTGTGCCTCCATGGTCCCACTGCCATTTTAGCACACTAGCTCAAGCAGAGAAGTGCAGGTATGTTTACCCAAGTTGGGAATGACGTCTTTCAGCTGCAGTACAGACATAGATCTCTTGTTGCAACTGATTCTTAAGACTGTCTTTTGTTTGTACAGTACTGTAACCAGGCGCAGACTTACCCGGCGGCACCTCCTGCTGGTCGTCTTGGGGAATTAGCTTCCAGCCTCTGGAGCACCCTGTCGGCCGGTGTCGCGCTATCGCTGGCCCCCTGGCAGTACCCCCACTGTTTCTCCGGGTCTCCCCACTCAGGGGAACCCACTACCCCCACCGCGCCTCAGTTGTAGGCTACTGCCAGTCACCAACTCGCCCCCGCACCCTGGGGCAGACTGCAGTGTCAGCCACTCATCATAGGCAAGGTTGGGTCTGGACCTGCTGCCTCTACCTATTGCTGGGCTGCCCCTTTGCAACCCCAGTACTTGTCTTAGGCCCTCAGCTAGGCCCGCAGCCTGGGGGTTTTCCAGGCTGGAGCTCCCCAGCTCCTCTAGCCTTCCCCCAGCCCTGCTCCACTCCCAGTGCCCTGCTCGCCTCCTTAATGGCCAGGCCCTTCTCTCTCTACAAGCAGAGAGAGACTGTTCAGGCTTCTGGCTCGCAGCCTCTTATAGGGACCAGCTGGGCCTGATTGGGGGGTGGCCCCAGCTGTTACTGTCTTCCCCAATCAGCCCAGGCTTTGCTTCACAGCCTCAGCCCTCTCCCAGGGCTGGCTTTAACCCTTCCAGGGGTGGAGCAGGGGACCACCCCGCTACAAGTACCTAGCACAATGGGACCCTATTTGGAACTTTTAGGTGCTATCATAATCTAAATAATAAATAATACTAATAGGAGCATTGGTAGGGTTACCATATTTCAGCAAGCAAAAAAGAGGACGGGAGGAGCCCCGCCCTAGCCCCGCCCCTGCCCCCTCCCACTTCCCGCCCCCCCCCAGAACCCCCAACCCTCCCCCCGTTCCTTGTCCCCTGACTGCCCCCTCCTGGGACCCCTGCCCCTAACTACCCCCCAGGACTCCACCCCCTATCTAAGCCTCCCTGCCTCTTGTCCCCTGACTGCCCCAACCCTTATCCACACCCCCACCCCCAGACAGACCCCTGGGACTCCCACGCCCCATCCAACCACTCCCCACCCCCTGACAGTCCCCTCCCAGAACTCCCGACCCATCTAAAACCCTCTGCTCCCTGTCCCCTGACTGCTCCGATCCCTCTCCCCACTCCTGCCCCCTGACAGCTCCCCCCCAGAACTCCCAACCCCCCACCCCCCCGCTCCTTGTCCCCTGACTGCCCCCTCCTGGGACCCCTTCTCCTAACTGCCCTCCAGAACCCCACCCCCTACCTAAGACTCCCTGTTCCTTGTCCCCTAACTGCCCCCCTCCTAAGACCCCCCCAACTGTCCCCCAGGACCCTACCCCCTACCTGTACCCTGACTGCCCAAAACTTTCTCCACTCCCCCCAAAAAGCCCCCCCCTGAACTCCCGACCCCCCCCCGTTTCTTGACTGCCCCCTCCAGAACCTCCCTGCCCCTTCTCCTGCCCCCTGGCCCCCTTA